>NW_024609209.1:0-122440 GCF_018296145.1 Oncorhynchus tshawytscha | reverse complement strand
AGCAAATGACGTTGTGGGGCAGGCTTCATATTGGGCCTACTTTTCAAATGGTCGCTGCGCCCAGACCGAGCGAGCTACGGTCAAGCGGGATATCTCGTTGAACTCGGCACAGCCTAGGGATTATGGTAATGCCATTGCCTGCTCTCTGTGTCTTTCAGCAACGCAGTTTTTCACTCCATCCTTGCTGTGTGTGTGTATGAGAGCTTTTCTTTGACATCTCCTGGGGAAATGACTGATTTACAGTTTAGGAGGGTTACCTAGTCACACATATGAAGTTTTGGAGAGATGTGACTTTTCTAACCCTTGGGCATTTACCATATGAAATTTGACATGCTCAAAAATGCAAAATTGACTGGCCTGATGAACACAGGATGGCCGAGCAGTGATAGTTGTTCCTTTCCATCACCCGTTGTGTTGATTTCATCATGTCCATTTGGTGATGTTTTTCACTATAGAATCATATTGCAAATGCACATGCATTGTTGTGCAACTGGTAACCCAAAAATAAAAATATGGTTGTAAATGCATTTACCGGGACTCCTATTGTCCATGCCCGCTATGGGAGTACCCTGCTGGCCCTCTATCCATGGGGGCCGTCCTGAGTGCTTTATGGACTGTTTAAAATAGGCACCTGGTAACCCAAAAATAAAAATATGGTGATTTCATTATGTCCATTTGTTTATGTTTTCTTACTTTTGCAAAGTCACTGTGCATTTGCAATATGGTTCAATGGGCAGGTACCATCACGAATTTGTCATGCTATAAAAATGCTGCAGGAATGTGAAATTGATTGCCCCGATGAACACAGGATGGCCGAGCAGTGATAGTTGTTCCTTTCCATCACTCGTTGTGTTGATTTCATCATGTCCATTTGGTGATGTCTTTTCACATACAATCATATTGCAAGTGCACGTGCATTTGCAATATGGTTCAATGGGCATTTACCATATGAAATTTGACATGCTCAAAATCATGCAGAAATGCAAAATTGACTGGCCAGATGAACTCGGGATGGCCTGGCAGTGATAGTTGCTCCTTTCCATCGCTCGTTGTGTTGACTTCATCCTGTCCATTTTGTGATGTCTTTTCACATACAATCATATTGCAAGTGCACGTGCATTTGCAATATCAATGGGCATTTACCATATGAAATTTGACATGCTCAAAAATCATGCAGAAATGCAAAATTGACTGGCCAGATGAACTCGGGATGGCCTGGCAGTGATAGTTGCTCCTTTCCATCGCTCGTTGTGTTGACTTCATCCTGTCCATTTTGTGATGTCTTTTCACATACAATCATATTGCAAGTGCACGTGCATTTGCAATATGGTTCAATGGGCATTTACCATATGAAATTTGACATGCTCAAAATCATGCAGAAATGCAAAATTGACTGGCCAGATGAACTCGGGATGGCCTGGCAGTGATAGTTGCTCCTTTCCATCGCTCGTTGTGTTGACTTCATCCTGTCCATTTTGTGATGTCTTTTCACATACAATCATATTGCAAGTGCACGTGCATTTGCAATATGGTTCAATGGGCATTTACCATATGAAATTTGACATGCTCAAAAATCATGCAGAAATGCAAAATTGACTGGCCAGATGAACTCGGGATGGCCTGGCAGTGATAGTTGCTCCTTTCCATCGCTCGTTGTGTTGACTTCATCCTGTCCATTTTGTGATGTCTTTTCACATACAATCATATTGCAAGTGCACGTGCATTTGCAATATGGTTCAATGGGCATTTACCATATGAAATTTGACATGCTCAAAAATCATGCAGAAATGCAAAATTGACTGGCCAGATGAACTCGGGATGGCCTGGCAGTGATAGTTGCTCCTTTCCATCGCTCGTTGTGTTGACTTCATCCTGTCCATTTTGTGATGTCTTTTTCACATACAATCATATTGCAAGTGCACGTGCATTTGCAATATGGTTCAATGGGCATTTACCATATGAAATTTGACATGCTCAAAAATGCAAAATTGACTGGCCTGATGAACACAGGATGGCCGAGCAGTGATAGTTGTTCCTTTCCATCACTCGTTGTGTTGATTTCATCATGTCCATTTGGTGGTGTTTTTCACTATAGAATCATATTGCAAATGCACGTGCGTTGTTGTGCAACTGGTAACCCAAAAATAAAAATATGGTTGTAAATGCATTTACCGGGACTCCTATTGTCCATGCCCGCTATGGGAGTACCCTACTACGACCCTCTATCCATGGGGGCCGCCCTGAGTGCTTTATGGACTGTTTAAAATAGGCACCTGGTAACCCAAAAATAAAAATATGGTTGTAAAATGCAAGCGAGCTACGGTCAAGCGGGATATCTCGTTGAACTCGGCACGGCCTAGGGATTATGGTAATGCCATTGCCTGCTCTCTGTGTCTTTAAGCACCGCACTTTGTCACTCCATCCTTGCTGTGTGTGTGTGTGAGAGCTTTTCTTTGACATCTGTTGGGAGAAATGACTGACTTACAGTTTATGGGGATTGCCTAATCACACATATGAAGTTTTGAAAAGATCTGACCTTTTTAACCCTTGGAAACTGCCACTATGACATCATTTAAGGCACTTCCGGTTGGCACAGGAAGCTATAAATAAACCCATATCCTGATTGGGGTATGCCTTTACAGAATCCTGAGTTTTAAGTCTTTACGTTAAGAACTGAGTTATTTACAGAGGGTTTAGTGAGTGTGTGTTATTTCAGAAAATCATAGAAAATCACAGAAATCTCGCAGAGCTCCGCAGCACACTTTAAAAAGATTCGTAAGAACACCCTGCAACTAGATCTGTAACCGTTGAAAAAAAAAAACACCTATCCGTGAACATCACCAATCTGTCATTGTACGATTTCTCTTAAATGACGATAGATAAATGGCTGGTTCTTTTTTTTATTGACACCGGAGGCTCCTTGACTTTGACATGAAGTGGAAAAATAATTTCTCTATTTTCATTTTGGACCTTTAATCCCAGATAAATGGCCATAACTCAAAAACCGTTGAGGCCTGGACGCCATCTTGTTCGGGGCCAACTGCCCATTATGCCAAACCTACGCTCACCGAGTTTCGGCTTCAAAATATTTTCCGTTTTCGAGATAAGGCCCCGTCGTGAATCGTGATGTTTTGTCCGATAGCAATATGATTGCTTATGCCCCCCCTGTGGGATATTCTGGGACAGTGGAAAAATGACCAAAATCTTATTATTTTTGTGAAACGGAAACCGAATGTCCGACAAAGTTCATTTGATGACTTCCTGGTAGGTCCGGCCCTGCCGCTCGGCCCGACGCCGTCCGCGAATTTTAAAAACGTTTTCGGACGTCTAGTAAGGGACCGTACATTTGCAATGTGCACTTTCTCACTAACCATACGGCAAATGCCGAAATGCTGGTCCGTCATAATATAACAGAGACAGTAGATCTAGCTGGTCTGTCATAATGTAAAGAGACATGAGATCTAGCTGGTCTGTCATAATATAATAGAGACAGTAGTTCTTGCTGGTCTGTCATATTATAATAGAGAGAGTATATCTAGCTGGTCTGTTATAATATAATAGAGACATAGAGACAGTAGATCTAGCTGGTTTGTCATAATATAATAGAGACATTAGATCTAGCTGGTCTGTCATAATATAATAGAGAGAGTAGATCTAGCTGGTCTGTTATAATATAATAGAGACAGTAGATCTAGCTGGTCTGTCATAATATAATAGAGACAGTAGATCTAGCTGGTCTGTCATAATATAATAGAGACAGTATATCTAGCTGGTTTGTTATAATATAACAGAGACAGTAGATCTAGCTGGTCTCTCATAATTGAATAGAGACAGTAGATCTACCTGGTCTGTCATATTATAATAGAGACACTAGATCTAGCTGGTCTGGCATAATGTAATAGAGACATGAGATCTAGCTGGTCTGTCATAATATAATAGAGACAGTAGATCTAGCTGGTCTGTCATAATGTAAAAGAGACATGAGATCTAGCTGGTCTGTCATAATATAATAGAGACAGTAGATCTAGCTGGTCTGTCATATTATAATAGAGACAGTAGATCTAGCTGGTCTGTCATATTATAATAGAGACAGTAGATCTAGCTATTCTGTCATAATATAATAGAGACATAGAGACAGTAGATCTAGCTGGTCTGTCATGTTAATAAGAGACAGTAGATCTAGCTATTCTGTCATAATATAATAGAGACATAGAGACAGTAGATCTAGCTGGACTGTCATAATATAATAGAGACATTAGATCTAGGCGGTCTGTCATAATATAATAGAGACAGTATATGTAGCTGGTCTGTCATATTATAATAGAGACAGTATATCTAGCTGGTCTGTCATAATGTAATAGAGACATGAGATCTAGCTGGTCTGTCATAATATAATAGAGGCAGTAGATCTAGCTGGTCTGTCATATTGTAATAGAGATAGTAGATCTAGCTGGTCTGTCATATTATAATAGAGACAGTAGATCTAGCTGGTCTGTCATATTATAATAGAGACAGTAGATCTAGCTGGTCTGTCATAATATAACAGAGACATTTGACCTAGCTGGTCTGTCATATTATAATAGAGACAGTAGATCTAGCTGGTCTGTCGTAATATAATAGAGACAGTAGATCTAGCTGGTCTGTCATAATATAATAGAGACAGTAGATCTAGCTGGTCTGTCATAACATAATAAAGACATTAGATCTAGCTGGTCTGTCATAATATAACAGAGACAGTAGATCTAGCTGGTCTCTCATAATTGAATAGAGACAGTAGATCTACCTGGTCTGTCATAATGTAAAGAGAGACATGAGATCTAGCTGGTCTCTCATAATTGAATAGAGACAGTAGATCTACCTGGTCTGTCATATTATAATAGAGACACTAGATCTAGCTGGTCTGGCATAATGTAATAGAGACATGAGACCTAGCTGGTCCGTCATAATATAATAGAGACAGTAGATCTAGCTGGTCTGTCATAATGTAAAAGAGACATGAGATCTAGCTGGTCTGTCATAATATAATAGAGACAGTAGATCTAGCTGGTCTGTCATATTATAATAGAGACAGTAGATCTAGCTGGTCTGTCATAATATAATAGAGACAGTAGATCTAGCTGGTCTGTCATAATATAATAGAGACAGTAGATCTAACTGGTCTGTAATAATACAATAGAGACAGTATATATAGTTGGTCTGTCATATTATAATAGAGATAGTAGATCTAGCTGGTCTAGCATATTATAAAAGAGACAGTAGATCTGGCTGGTCTGTCATAATATAATAGAGACATTATATCTAGCTGTTCTCTCAAAATATAATAGAGACAGTAGATCTAGCTGGTCTGTAATAATATAATAGAGACAGTAGATATAGTTGGTCTGTCATAATATAATAGGTACAGTAGATCTAGCTGGTCTGTCATAATATAATAGAGGCAGTAGATCTAGCTGGTCTGTCATATTATAATAGAGACAGTAGATCTAGCTGGTCAGTCATATTATAATAGAGGCAGTAGATCTAGCGTGTCTACCATAATATAATAGAGACATAGAGACAGTAGATCTAGCTGGTTTGTCATATTATAATAGACACAGTAGACATAGCTGGTCTCTCATAATATAATAGAGACAGTAGATCTAGCTGGTCTGTCATAATATCATAGAGACAGTATATCTAGCTGGTCTGTCATATTATAATAGAGACAGTAGATTTAGCTGGTCTGTCATAATGTAAAAGAGACATGAGATCTAGCTGGTCTGTCATAATATAATAGAGACAGTAGATCTAGCTGATATGTCATATTATAACAGAGACAGTAGATCTAGCTGGTCTGTCATATTATAATAGAGACAGTAGATCTAGCTGGTCTGTCATACTATAATAGAGACAGTAGATCTAGCTGGTCTGTCATAATATAACAGAGACATTAGACCTAGCTGGTCTGTCATATTATAATAGAGACAGTAGATCTAGCTGGTCTGTCGTAATATAATAGAGACAGTAGATCTAGCTGGTCTGTCATAATATAATAGAGACAGTAGATCTAGCTGGTCTGTCACAATATAATAGAGACAGTAGAACTAGCTGGTCTGTCATAATATAACAGAGACAGTAGATCTAGCTGGTCTCTCATAATGAATAGAGACAGTAGATCTACCTGGTCTGTCATAATGTAAAAAAGACATGAGATCTAGCTGGTCTGTCATAATATAATAGAGACAGTAGATCTAGCTGGTCTGTCATATTATAATAGAGACATGAGATCTAGCTGGTCTGTCATAATATAATAGAGACAGTAGATCTAGCTGGTCTGTCATATTATAATAGAGACAGTAGATCTAGCTGGTCTGTCATATTATAATAGAGACAGTAGATCGAGCTGGTCTGTCATAATATAATAGAGACATTAGATCTAGCTGGTCTGTCATAATATAATAGAGACAGTATATCTAGCTGGTCTCTCATAATTGAATAGAGACAGTAAATCTACCTGGTCTGTCATAATGTAAAGAGACATGAGATCTAGCTGGTCTGTCATAATATAATAGAGACAGTAGAACTAGCTGGTCTGTCATATTATAATAGAGACAGTAGATCTAGCTGGTCTGTCATATTATAATAGAGACAGTAGATCTAGCTATTCTGTCATAATATAATAGAGACATAGAGACAGTAGATCTAGCTGGTTTGTCATAATATAATAGAGATATTACATCTAGCTGGTCTGTCATAATATAATAGAGACAGTAGATCTAGCTGGTCTGTCATAATATAATAGAGACATTAGATCTAGCTGGTCTGTCATAATATAATAGAGACAGTATATCTAGCTGGTCTGTCATATTATAATAGAGACAGTATTTCTAGCTGGTCTGTCATAATGTAATAGAGACATGAGATCTAGCTGGTCTGTCATAATATAATAGAGGCAGTAGATCTAGCTGGTCTGTCATATTGTAATAGAGATAGTAGATCTAGCTGGTCTGTCATATTATAATAGAGACAGTAGATCTAGCTGGTCTGTCATATTATAATAGAGACAGTAGATCTAGCTGGTCTGTCATAATATAACAGAGACATTTGACCTAGCTGGTCTGTCATATTATAATAGAGACAGTAGATCTAGCTGGTCTGTCGTAATATAATAGAGACAGTAGATCTAGCTGGTCTGTCATAATATAATAGAGACAGTAGATCTAGCTGGTCTGTCATAACATAATAAAGACATTAGATCTAGCTGGTCTGTCATAATATAACAGAGACAGTAGATCTAGCTGGTCTCTCATAATTGAATAGAGACAGTAGATCTACCTGGTCTGTCATAATATAACAGAGACAGTAGATCTAGCTGGTCTCTCATAATTGAATAGAGACAGTAGATCTACCTGGTCTGTCATATTATAATAGAGACACTTGATCTAGCTGGTCTGGCATAATGTAATAGAGACATGAGACCTTGCTGGTCCGTCATAATATAATAGAGACAGTAGATCTAGCTGGTCTGTCATAATGTAAAAGAGACATTAGACCTAGCTGGTCTGTCATAATATAATAGAGACAGTAGATCTAGCTGGTCTGTCATAATATAATAGAGACAGTAGATCTAGCTGGTCTGTCATAATATAATAGAGACAGTAGATCTAGCTGGTCTGTCATAATATAATAGAGACAGTAGAACTAGCTGGTCTGTCATAATATAATAGAGACAGTATATCTAGCTGGTCTGTCATATTAAAATAGAGACAGTAGATCTAGCTGGTCTGTCATACTATAAAAGAGACAGTAGATCTAGCTGGTCTGTCATAATATAATAGAGACATTATATCTAGCTGGTCTGTCATAATATAATAGAGACAGTATATCTAGCTGGTCTGTCATATTATAATAGAGACAGTATATCTAGCTGGTCTGTCATAATGTAATAGAGACATGAGATCTAGCTGGTCTGTCATAATATAATAGAGGCAGTAGATCTAGCTGGTCTGTCATATTATAATAGAGACAGTAGATCTAGCTGGTCAGTCATATTATAATAGAGGCAGTAGATCTAGCGTGTCTACCATAATATAATAGAGACATAGAGACAGTAGATCTAGCTGGTTTGTCATATTATAATAGACACAGTAGACATAGCTGGTCTCTCATAATATAATAGAGACAGTAGATCTAGCTGGTCTGTCATAATATCATAGAGACAGTATATCTAGCTGGTCTGTCATGTATTATAATAGAGACAGTAGATTTAGCTGGTCTGTCATAATGTAAAAGAGACATGAGATCTAGCTGGTCTGTCATAATATAATAGAGACAGTAGATCTAGCTGGTATGTCATATTATAATAGAGACAGTAGATCTAGCTGGTCTGTCATATTATAATAGAGACAGTAGATCTAGCTGGTCTGTCATATTATAATAGAGACAGTAGATCTAGCTGGTCTGTCATAATATAACAGAGACATTTGACCTAGCTGGTCTGTCATATTATAATAGAGACAGTAGATCTAGCTGGTCTGTCGTAATATAATAGAGACAGTAGATCTAGCTGGTCTGTCATAATATAATAGAGACAGTAGATCTAGCTGGTCTGTCACAATATAATAGAGACAGTAGAACTAGCTGGTCTGTCATAATATAACAGAGACAGTAGATCTAGCTGGTCTCTCATAATTGAATAGAGACATAGAGACAGTAGATCTACCTGGTCTGTCATATTGTTAAAGAGACAGTAGATCTAGCTGGTCTGTCATAATATAATAGAGACAGTAGATCTAGCTGGTCTGTCATATTATAATAGAGACATGAGATCTAGCTGGTCTGTCATAATATAATAGAGACAGTAGATCTAGCTGGTCTGTCATATTATAATAGAGACAGTAGATCTAGCTGGTCTGTCATATTATAATAGAGACAGTAGATCGAGCTGGTCTGTCATAATATAATAGAGACATTAGATCTAGCTGGTCTGTCATAATATAATAGAGACAGTATATCTAGCTGGTCTCTCATAATTGAATAGAGACAGTAAATCTACCTGGTCTGTCATAATGTAAAAAGAGACATGAGATCTAGCTGGTCTGTCATAATATAATAGAGACAGTAGATCTAGCTGGTCTGTCATATTATAATAGAGACAGTAGATCTAGCTGGTCTGTCATAATGTAAGAGAGACATGAGATCTAGCTGGTCTGTCATAATATAATAGAGACATAGAGACAGTAGATCTAGCTGGTCTGTTATAATATAATAGAGACAGTAGATCTAGCTGGTCTGTCATAATATAATAGAGACAGTAGATCTTGCTGGTCTCTCATAATATAATAGAGACACTAGATCTAGCTTGTCTGGCATAATGTAATAGAGACATGAGATCTAGCTGGTCCGTCATAATATAATAGAGACAGTAGATCTAGCTGGTCTGTCATAATGTAAAGAGACATGAGATCTAGCTGGTCTGTCATATTATAATAGAGACAGTAGATCTAGCTGGTCTGTCATATTATAATAGAGACAGTAGATCTAGCTATTCTGTCATAATATAATAGAGACATAGAGACAGTAGATCTAGCTGGTTTGTCATAATATAATAGAGACATTAGATCTAGCTGGTCTGTCATAATATAATAGAGACAGTATATCTAGCTGGTCTGTCATATTATAATAGAGACAGTATTTCTAGCTGGTCTGTCATAATGTAATAGAGACATGAGATATAGCTGGTCTGTCATAATATAATAGAGACATAGAGACAGTAGATCTAGCTGGTCTGTTATAATATAATAGAGACAGTAGATCTAGCTGGTCTGTCATAATATAATAGAGACAGTAGATCTAGCTGGTCTGTCATAATATAACAGAGACAGTAGATCTAGCTGGTTTGTTATAATATAATAGAGGCAGTAGATCTAGCTGGTCTGTCATAATATAATAGAGACAGTAGATCTAGCTGGTCTGTCATAATATAATAGAGACAGTATATCTAGCTGGTCTGTCATACTATAAAAGAGACAGTAGATCTAGCTGGTCTGTCATAATATGACAGAGACAGTAGATCTAGCTGGTCTGTCATAATATAATAGAGACAGTAGAACTAGCTGGTCTGTCATAATATAACAGAGACAGTAGATCTAGCTGGTTTGTTATAATATAATAGAGGCAGTAGATCTAGCTGGTCTGTCATAATATAACAGAGACAGTAGATCTAGCTGGTCTGTCATAATATAACAGAGACAGTAGATCTAGCTGGTTTGTTATAATATAATAGAGGCAGTAGATGTAGCTGGTCTGTCATAATATAATAGAGACAGTAGATCTAGCTGGTCTGTCATAATATAATAGAGACATTAGATCTAGCTGGTCTGTCATAATATAATAGAGACAGTATATCTAGCTGGTCTGTCATATTATAATAGAGACACTATTTCTAGCTGGTCTGTAATAATGTAATAGAGACATGAGATATAGCTGGTCTGTCATAATATAATAGAGAAATAGAGACAGTAGATCTAGCTGGTCTGTTATAATATAATAGAGACAGTAGATCTAGCTGGTCTGTCATAATATAATAGAGACAGTAGATCTAGCTGGTCTGTCATAATATAATAGAGACAGTAGATCTAGCTGGTCTGTCATAATATAAATAGAGACAGTAGATCTAGCTGGTCTGTCATAACATAATAGAGACAGTAGATCTAGCTGGTCTGTCATAATATAACAGAGACAGTAGATCTAGCTGGTCTGTCATAATATAATAGAGACAGTAGATCTAGCTGGTCTGTCATATTATAATAGAGACAGTAGATCTAGCTGGTCTGTCATATTATAATAGAGACAGTAGATCTAGCTGGTTTGTGATATTATAATAGAGACAGTAGATCTAGCTGGTTTGTCATAATAGAATAGAGACAGTAGATCTAGCTGGTCTGTCATAATATAATGGAGACAGTAGATCTAGCTGGTCTGTAATAACATAATAGAGACAGTAGATCTAGCTGGTCTGTCATAATATAATAGAGACAGTAGATCTAGCTGGTCTGTCATACCATAATACAGACAGTAGATCTAGCTGGTCTGTCATAATGTAATAGAGGCAGTAGATCCAGCTGGTCTGTCATATTATAATAGAGACAGTAGATCTAGCTGGTCTGTCATAATATAATAGAGACAGCAGATCTAGCTGGTCTCTCATAATATAATATAGACAGTAGATCTAGCTGGTCTGTCATAATATAATAGAGACAGTATATCTAGCTGGTCTGTCATACTATAAAAGAGACAGTAGATCTAGCTGGTCTGTCATAATATAATAGAGACAGTAGATCTAGCTGGTCTGTCATAATATAATAGAGACAGTAGATCTAGCTGGTCTGTCATAATATAATAGAGACAGTAGATCTAGCTGGTCTGTCATAATGTAAAAGAGACATGAGATCTAGCTGGTCTGTCATAATATAATAGAGACAGTAGATCTAGCTGGTCTGTCATATTATAATAGAGACAGTAGATCTAGCTGGTCTGTCATATTATAATAGAGACAGTAGATCTAGCTGGTCTGTCATATTATAATAGAGACAGTAGATCTAGCTGGTCTGTCATAATATAATAGAGACAGTAGATCTAGCTGGTCTGTCATATTATAATAGAGACAGTAGATCTAGCTGGTCTGTCATATTATAATAGAGACAGTAGATCTAGCTGGTCTGTCATAATATAATAGAGACAGTATATCTAGCTGGTCTGTCATATTATAATAGAGACAGTAGATCTAGCTGGTCTGTCATATTATAATAGAGACAGTAGATCTAGCTGGTCTGTCATAATATAATAGAGACAGTAGATCTAGCTGGTCTGTCATAATATAATAGAGACAGTAGATCTAGCTGGTCTGTCATATTATAATAGAGACAGTAGATCTAGCTGTTCTGTCATATTATAATAGAGACAGTAGATCTAGCTGGTCTGTCATATTATAATAGAGACAGGAGATCTAGCTGGTCTGTCATAATATAATAGAGACAGTAGATCTAGCTGGTCTGTCATATTATAATAGAGACAGTAGATCTAGCTGGTCTGTCATATTATAATAGAGACAGTAGATCTAGCTGGTCTGTCATAATATAATAGAGACAGTATATCTAGCTGGTCTGTCATAATATAATAGAGACAGTAGATCTAGCTGGTCTGTCATAATATAATAGAGACAGTAGATCTAGCTGGTCTGTCATAATATAACAGAGACAGTAGATCTAGCTGGTCTGTCATAATATAATAGAGACAGTAGATCTAGCTGGTCTGTCATATTATAATAGAGACAGTAGATCTAGCTGGTCTGTCATATTATAATATAGACAGTAAATCTAGCTGGTTTGTCATATTATAATAGAGACAGTAGATCTAGCTGGTTTGTCATAATAGATTAGAGACAGTAGATCTAGCTGGTCTGTCATAATATAATGGAGACAGTAGATCTAGCTGGTCTGTAATAACATAATAGAGACAGTAGATCTAGCTGGTCTGTCATAATATAATAGAGACAGTAGATCTAGCTGGTCTGTCATACCATAATAGAGACAGTAGATCTAGCTGGTCTGTCATAATGTAATAGAGGCAGTAGATCCAGCTGCTCTGTCATATTATAATAGAGACAGTAGATCTAGCTGGTCTGTCATAATATAATAGAGACAGCAGATCTAGCTGGTCTCTCATAATATAATATAGAGAGTAGATCTAGCTGGTCTGTCATAATATAATAGAGACAGTATATCTAGCTGGTCTGTCATACTATAAAAGAGAGACAGTAGATCTAGCTGGTCTGTCATAATATAATAGAGACAGTAGAACTAGCTGGTCTCTCATAATATAATAGAGACAGTAGATCTAGCTGGTCTGTCATAATATAATAGAGACAGTAGATCTAGCTGGTCTGTCATAATGTAAAGAGACATGTGAGATCTAGCTGGTCTGTCATAATATAATAGAGACAGTAGATCTAGCTGGTCTGTCATATTATAATAGAGACAGTAGATCTAGCTGGTCTGTCATATTATAATAGAGACAGTAGATCTAGCTGGTCTGTCATATTATAATAGAGACAGGAGATCTAGCTGGTCTGTCATAATATAATAGAGACAGTAGATCTAGCTGGTCTGTCATATTATAATAGAGACAGTAGATCTAGCTGGTCTGTCATATTATAATAGAGACAGTAGATCTAGCTGGTCTGTCATAATATAATAGAGACAGTATATCTAGCTGGTCTGTCATATTATAATAGAGACAGTAGATCTAGCTGGTCTGTCATATTATAATAGAGACAGTAGATCTAGCTGGTCTGTCATATTATAATAGAGACAGTAGATCTAGCTGGTCTGTCATAATATAATAGAGACAGTAGATCTAGCTGGTCTGTCATAATATAATAGAGACAGTAGATCTAGCTGGTCTGTCATATTATAATAGAGACAGTATATCTAGCTGGTCTGTCATAATGTAATAGAGACATGAGATCTAGCTGGTCTGTCATAATATAATAGAGACATAGAGACAGTAGATCTAGCTGGTCTGTTATAATATAATAGAGACAGTAGATCTAGCTGGTCTGTCATAATATAATAGAGACAGTAGATCTTGCTGGTCTCTCATAATGTAATAGAGACATGAGATCTAGCTGGTCCGTCATAATATAATAGAGACAGTAGATCTAGCTGGTCTGTCATAATGTAAAAGAGACATGACATCTAGCTGTCATAATATAATAGACAGAGTAGATCTAGCTGGTCTGTCATATTATAATAGAGACAGTAGATCTAGCTATTCTGTCATAATATAATAGAGACATAGAGACAGTAGATCTAGCAGGTTTGTCATATTATGATAGAGACAGTAGATCTAGCTGGTCTGTCATATTATAATAGAGACAGTAGATCTAGCTATTCTGTCATAATATAATAGAATAGAGACAGTAGATCTAGCAGGTTTGTCATATTATGATAGAGACAGTAGATCTAGGCGGTCTGTCATAATATAATAGAGGCATGAGATCTAGCTGGTCTGTCATAATATAAGAGAGACATAGAGACAGTAGATCTAGCTGGTCTGTTATAATATAATAGAGACAGTAGATCTAGCTGGTCTGTCATAATATTATAGAGACAGTAGATCTTGCTGGTCTCTCATAATATAATAGAGACAGTAGATCTAGCTGGTCTGTCATAATATAATAGAGACAGTAGATCTTGCTGGTCTCTCATAATATAATAGAGACAGTATATCTAGCTGGTCTGTCATACTATAAAAGAGACAGTAGATCTAGCTGGTCTGTCATAATATAATAGAGACAGTAGAACTAGCTGGTCTGTCATAATATAATAGTTACAGTATATCTAGCTGGTCTGTGATAATATAACAGAGAGAGTAGATCTAGCTGGTCTGTTATAATATTATAGAGGCAGTAGATCTAGCTGGTCTGTCATAATATAATAGAGACAGTAGATCTAGCTGGTCTGTCATAATATAACAGAGACAGTAGATCTAGCTGGTTTGTTATAATATAACAGAGACAGTAGATGTACCTGGTCTCTCATAATGAATAGAGACAGTATATCTAGCTCGTCTGTCATATTATAATAGAGACAGTAGATCTTGCTGGTCCGTCATAATATAATAGAGACAGTAGATCTAGCTGGTCTGTCATAATGTAAAAAGAGACATGAGATCTAGCTGGTCTGTCATATTATAATAGAGACTGTAGATCTAGCTGGTCTGTCATATTATAATAGAGACAGTAGATCTAGCTATTCTGTCATAATATAATAGAGACATAGAGACAGTAGATCTAGCAGGTTTGTCATATTATGATAGAGACAGTAGATC
Source organism: Oncorhynchus tshawytscha (assembly GCF_018296145.1). Lineage (NCBI taxonomy): Eukaryota > Metazoa > Chordata > Actinopteri > Salmoniformes > Salmonidae > Oncorhynchus > Oncorhynchus tshawytscha. Next base: position 107,569 of record NW_024609209.1, on the reverse strand, counting down.
TAGCTGGTCTGTCATAATATAATAGAGACATTAGATCTAGGCGGTCTGTCATAATATAATAGAGGCATGAGATCTAGCTGGTCTGTCATAATATAAGAGAGACATAGAGACAGTAGATCTAGCTGGTCTGTTATAATATAATAGAGACAGTAGATCTAGCTGGTCTGTCATAATATTATAGAGACAGTAGATCTTGCTGGTCTCTCATAATATAATAGAGACAGTAGATCTAGCTGGTCTGTCATATTCTATTAGAGACAGTAGATCTAGCTGGTCTCTCATAATATAATAGAGACAGTATATCTAGCTGGTCTGTCATAATATAATAGAGACAGTAGAACTAGCTGGTCTGTCAAAATATAATAGAGACAGTAGATCTAGCTGGTTTGTTATAATATAATAGAGGCAGTAGATCTAGCTGGTCTGTCATAATATAATAGAGACAGTAGATCTTGCTGGTCTGTCATAATATAATAGAGACAGTAGATCTAGCTGGTCTGTCATATTATAATAGAGACAGTAGATCTAGCTGGTCTGTCATATTATAATAGAGACAGTTGATCTAGCTGGTTTGTTATAATATAATAGAGGCAGTAGATCTAGCTGGTCTGTCATAATATAATAGAGACAGTAGATCTAGCTGGTCTGTCATAATATAACAGAGACAGTAGATCTAGCTGGTTTGTTATAATATAACAGAGACAGTAGATGTACCTGGTCTCTCATAATTGAATAGAGACAGTATATCTAGCTGGTCTGTCATATTATAATAGAGACAGTAGATCTTGCTGGTCTGTCATAATATAATAGAGACAGTAGATCTAGCTGGTCTGTCATAATATAATAGAGACACAGAGACAGTAGATCGAGCTGGTCTGACATGAAATAATAGAGAAAGTAGATCTAGCTGGTCTGTCATATTATAATAGAGACAGTAGATCTAGCTGGTCTGTCATAATATAACAGAGACATTAGATCTAGCTGGTCTGTCATAATATAAAAGAGACAGTAGATCTAGCTGGTCTGTCATAATATAATAGAGACAGTAGATCTAGCTGGTCTGTCATAACATAATAGAGACAGTAGATCTAGCTGGTCTGTCATAATGTAATAGAGACAGTTTATCTAGCTGGTCTGTCAAAATATAATAGAGACAGTAGATCTAGCTGGTCTGTCATATTATAATAGAGACAGTAGATCTAGCTGGTCTGTCATATTATAATAGAGACAGTAGATCTAGCTGGTCTGTCATATTATAATAGAGACAGTAGATCTAGCTGGTCTGTCATAATATAACAGAGACATTAGATCTAGCTGGTCTGTCATGATATAATAGAGACAGTAGATCTAGCTGGTCTGTCATAATATAATAGAGACAGTAGATCTAGCTGGTCTGTCATAATATAATAGAGACAGTAGATCTAGCTGGTCTGTCATAACATAATAGAGACTGTAGATCTAGCTGGTCTGTCATAATTTAATAGAGACAGTAGATCTAGCTGGTCTGTCATAATGTAATAGAGAGGCAGTAGGTCTAGCTGGTCTGTCATAATATAATAGAGACAGTAGATCTAGCTGGTCTGTCATAACATAATAGAGACTGTAGATCTAGCTGGTCTGTCATAATTTAATAGAGACAGTAGATCTAGCTGGTCTGTCATAATGTAATAGAGGCAGTAGATCTAGCTGGTCTGTCATAATATAATAGAGACAGTAGATCTAGCTGGTCTGTCATAATGTAATAGAGGCAGTATATCTAGCTGGTCTGTCATATTATAATAGAGACAGTAGATCTAGCTGGTCTACCATAATATAATAGAGACAGAGACAGTAGATCTAGCTGGTCTGTCATATTATAATAGAGACAGTAGATCTAGCTGGTCTCTCATAATATAATAGAGACAGTAGATCTAGCTGGTCTCTCATAATACAATAGAGACAGTAGATCTAGCTGGTCTGTCATAATATAATAGAGACAGTAGATCTAGCTGGTCTGTCATAATATAATAGAGACAGTAGATCTAGCTGGTCTGTCATAACATAATAGAGACTGTAGATCTAGCTGGTCTGTCATAATTTAATAGAGACAGTAGATCTAGCTGGTCTGTCAAAACATAATAGAGACAGTAGATCTAGCTGGTCTGTCATAATGTAATAGAGGCAGTAGATCTAGCTGGTCTGTCATAATATAATAGGGACAGTAGATCTAGCTGGTCTGTTAGAATATAATAGAGACAGTAGATCTAGCTGGTCTGTCATAATATAATAGAGACATTAGATCTAGCTGGTCTCTCATTATATAATAGAGACAGTAGATCTAGCTGGTCTGTCATAATATAATAGAGACAGTATATCTAGCTGGTTTGTTATAATATAACAGAGACAGTAGATCTAGCTGGTCTCTCATAATTGAATAGAGACAGTAGATCTACCTGGTCTGTCATATTATAATAGAGACACTAGATCTAGCTGGTCTGGCATAATGTAATAGAGACATGAGATCTAGCTGGTCCGTCATAATATAATAGAGACAGTAGATCTAGCTGGTCTGTCATAATGTAAAAGAGACATGAGATCTAGCTGGTCTGTCATAATATAATAGAGACAGTAGATCTAGCTGGTCTGTCATATTATAATAGAGACAGTAGATCCAGCTGGTCTGTCATAATATAATAGAGACAGTAGATCGAGCTAGTCTATCATAATACAATGGAGACAGTATATCTAGCTGGTTTGTCATATTATAATACAGACAGTAGATCTAGCTGGTCTGTCATAATATAGAGACAGTAGATCTAGCTGGTCTGTCATATTATAATAGAGACAGTAGATCTAGCTGGTCTGTCATATTATAGAGACAGTAGATCTAGCTGGTCTGTCATAATATAATAGAGACAGTAGATATAGCTGGTCTGTCATAACATAATAGAGACTGTAGATCTAGCTGGTCTGTCATAATTTAATAGAGACAGTAGATCTAGCTGGTCTGTCATAACATAATAGAGACAGTATATCTAGCTGGTCTGTCATTATGTAATAGAGGCAGTAGATCTATCTGGTCTGTCATAATATAATAGAGACAGTAGATCTAGCTGGTCTGTCATAATATAATAGAGACAGTATATCTAGCTGGTCTGTCAAAATATAATAGAGACAGTAGATCTAGCTGGTCTGTCATATTATAATAGAGACAGTAGATCTAGCTGGTCTGTCATATTATAACAGAGACATGAGATCTAGCTGGTCTGTCATAATATAATAGAGACAGTAGATCTAGCTGGTCTGTCATATTATAATAGAGACAGTAGATCTAGCTGGTCTGTCATAATATAATAGAGACAGTAGATCTAGCTGGTCTGTCATAATATAATAGAGACAGTAGATATAGCTGGTCTGTCATAACATAATAGAGACTGTAGATCTAGCTGGTCTGTCATAATTTAATAGAGACAGTAGATCTAGCTGGTCTGTCATAACATAATAGAGACAGTAGATCTAGCTGGTCTGTCATAATGTAATAGAGGCAGTAGATCTAGCTGGTCTGTCATAATATAATAGGGACAGTAGATCTAGCTGGTCTGTCATAATATAACAGAGACATTAGATCTAGCTGGTCTGTCATAATATAATAGAGACAGTAGATCTAGCTGGTCTGTCATAATATAATAGAGACAGTAGATCTAGCTGGTCTGTCATAATATAATAGAGACAGTAGATATAGCTGGTCTGTCATAACATAATAGAGACTGTAGATCTAGCTGGTCTGTCATAATTTAATAGAGACAGTAGATCTAGCTGGTCTGTCATAATATGATAGAGGCAGTAGGTCCAGCTGGTCTGTCATAATATAATAGAGACAGTAGATCTAGCTGGTCTGTCATAACATAATAGAGACTGTAGATCTAGCTGGTCTGTCATAATTTAATAGAGACAGTAGATCTAGCTGGTCTGTCATAATGTAATAGAGGCAGTAGATCTAGCTGGTCTGTCATAATATAATAGAGACAGTAGATCTAGCTGGTTTGTCATAATGTAATAGAGGCAGTATATCTAGCTGGTCTGTCATATTATAATAGAGACAGTAGATCTAGCTGGTCTACCATAATATAATAGAGACAGAGACAGTAGATCTAGCTGGTTTTGTCATATTATAATAGAGACAGTAGATCTAGCTGGTCTCTCATAATATAATAGAGACAGTAGATCTAGCTGGTCTGTCATAATATAATAGAGACAGTATATCTAGCTGGTCTGTCATATTATAATAGAGACAGGAGATCTAGCTGGTCTGTCATAATATAATAGAGACAGTAGATCTAGCTGGTCTGTCATATTATAATAGAGACAGTAGATCTAGCTGGTCTGTCATATTATAATAGAGACAGTAGATCTAGCTGGTCTGTCATATTATAATAGAGACAGTAGATCTAGCTGGTCTGTCATAATATAACAGAGACATTAGATCTAGCTGGTCTGTCATAATATAATAGAGACAGTAGATCTAGCTGGTCTGTCATAATATAATAGAGACAGTAGATCTAGCTGGTCTGTCATAATATAATAGAGACAGTAGATCTAGCTGGTCTGTCATAACATAATAGAGACTGTAGATCTAGCTGGTCTGTCATAATTTAATAGAGACAGTAGATCTAGCTGGTCTGTCAAAACATAATAGAGACAGTAGATCTAGCTGGTCTGTCATAATGTAATAGAGGCAGTAGATCTAGCTGGCCTGTTAGAATATAATAGAGACAGTAGATCTAGCTGGTCTGTCATAATATAATAGAGACAGTAGATCTAGCTGGTCTCTCATTATATAATAGAGACAGTAGATCTAGCTGGTCTGTCATAATATAATAGAGACAGTAGATCTAGCTGGTCTCTCATAATACAATAGAGACAGTAGATCTAGCTGGTCTCTCATATTATGAATAGAGACAGTAGATCTACCTGGTCTGTCATATTATAATAGAGACACTAGATCTAGCTGGTCTGGCATAATGTAAAAGAGACATGAGATCTAGCTGGTCCGTCATAATATAATAGAGACAGTAGATCTAGCTGGTCTGTCATAATGTAAAAGAGACATGAGATCTAGCTGGTCTGTCATAATATAATAGAGACAGTAGATCTAGCTGGTCTGTCATATTATAATAGAGACAGTAGATCTAGCTGGTCCGTCATAATATAATAGAGACAGTAGATCTAGCTGGTCTCTCATAATACAATAGAGACAGTATATCTAGCTGGTCTGTCATATTATAATAGAGACAGTAGATCTAGCTGGTCTGTCATAATATAATAGAGACAGTAGATCTAGCTGGTCTGTCATATTATAATAGAGACAGTAGATCTAGCTGGTCTGTCATAATATAATAGAGACAGTAGATCTAGCTGGTCTGTCATAATATAATAGAGACAGTAGATATAGCTGGTCTCTCATAACATAATAGAGACTGTAGATCTAGCTGGTCTGTCATAATTTAATAGAGACAGTAGATCTAGCTGGTCTGTCATAACATAATAGAGACAGTAGATCTAGCTGGTCTGTCATAATGTAATAGAGGCAGTAGATCTATCTGGTCTGTCATAATATAATAGAGACAGTAGATCTAGCTGGTCTGTCATAATATAATAGAGACAGTATATCTAGCTGGTCTGTCAAAATATAATAGAGACAGTAGATCTAGCTGGTCTGTCATGTTATAATAGAGACAGTAGATCTAGCTGGTCTGTCATATTATAACAGAGACATGAGAACTAGCTGGTCTGTCATAATATAACAGAGACATTAGATCTAGCTGGTCTGTCATAATATAATAGAGACAGTAGATCTAGCTGGTCTCTCATAATATAATAGAGACAGTAGATCTAGCTGGTCTGTCATAATATAATAGAGACAGTAGATATAGCTGGTCTCTCATAACATAATAGAGACTGTAGATCTAGCTGGTCTGTCATAATTTAATAGAGACAGTAGATCTAGCTGGTCTGTCATAACATAATAGAGACAGTAGATCTAGCTGGTCTGTCATAATGTAATAGAGGCAGTAGATCTAGCTGGTCTGTCATAATATAATAGGGACAGTAGATCTAGCTGGTCTGTTAGAATATAATAGAGACAGTAGATCTAGCTGGTCTGTCATAATATAATAGAGACATTAGATCTAGCTGGTCTGTCATAATGTAATAGAGACATGAGATCTAGCTGGTCCGTCATAATATAATAGAGACAGTAGATCTAGCTGGTCTGTCATAATATAATAGAGACACAGAGACAGTACATCGAGCTGGTCTGACATGAAATAATACCTGGTCTCTCATAATTGAATAGAGACAGTATATCTAGCTGGTCTGTCATATTATAACAGAGACATGAGATCTAGCTGGTCTGTCATAATATAATAGAGACAGTAGATCTAGCTGGTCTGTCATATTATAATAGAGACAGTAGATCTAGCTGGTCTGTCATAATATAATAGAGACAGTAGATCTAGCTGGTCTGTCATAATATAATAGAGACAGTAGATCTAGCTGGTCTGTCATAATATAATAGAGACAGTAGATCTAGCTGGTCTCTCATAATACAATAGAGACAGTATATCTAGCTGGTCTGTCATATTATAATAGAGACAGTAGATCTAGCTGGTCTACCATAATATAATAGAGACATAGAGACAGTAGATGTAGCTGGTTTGTCATATTATAATAGAGACACTAGATCTAGCTGGTCTCTCATAATATAATAGAGACAGTAGATCTAGCTGGTCTGTCATATCATAATAGAGACAGTAGATCTAGCTGGTCTGTCATATTATAATAGAGACAGTAGATCTAGCTGGTCTGTCATATTATAATAGAGACAGTAGATCTAGCTGGTTTGTCATAATATAATAGAGACAGTAGATCTAGCTGGTCTGTCATAATATAATAGAGACAGTAGATCTAGCTGGTCTGTCATAATATAATAGAGACAGTAGATCTAGCTGGTCTGTCATAATATAATAGAGACAGTAGATCTAGCTGGTCTGTCATAATATAATAGAGACAGTATATCTAGCTGGTCTGTCATATTATAATAGAGACAGGAGATCTAGCTGGTCTGTCATAACATAATAGAGACTGTAGATCTAGCTGGTCTGTCATAATTTAATAGAGACAGTAGATCTAGCTGGTCTGTCATAACATAATAGAGACAGTAGATCTAGCTGGTCTGTCATAATGTAATAGAGGCAGTAGATCTAGCTGGTCTGTCATAATATAATAGGGACAGTAGATCTAGCTGGTCTGTTAGAATATAATAGAGACAGTAGATCTAGCTGGTCTGTCATAATATAATAGAGACATTAGATCTAGCTGGTCTGTCATAATATAATAGAGACAGTAGATCTAGCTGGTCTGTCATAATATAATAGAGACAGTAGATCTAGCTGGTCTGTCATAATATAATAGAGACAGTAGAGACAGTACATCTGAGCTGGTAGAGACATGAAGAATACCTGGTCTCTCATAATATAATAGAGACAGTATATCTAGCTGGTCTGTCATATTATAACAGAGACATGAGATCTAGCTGGTCTGTCATAATATAATAGAGACAGTAGATCTAGCTGGTCTGTCATATTATAATAGAGACAGTAGATCTAGCTGGTCTGTCATATTATAATAGAGACAGTAGATCTAGCTGGTCTGTCATAATATAATAGAGACAGTAGATCTAGCTGGTCTGTCATAATATAATAGAGACAGTAGATCTAGCTGGTCTCTCATAATACAATAGAGACAGTATATCTAGCTGGTCTGTCATATTATAATAGAGACAGTAGATCTAGCTGGTCTACCATAATATAATAGAGACATAGAGACAGTAGATCTAGCTGGTTTGTCATATTATAATAGAGACAGTAGATCTAGCTGGTCTCTCATAATATAATAGAGACAGTAGATCTAGCTGGTCTGTCATAATATAATAGAGACAGTAGATCTAGCTGGTCTGTCATATTATAATAGAGACAGTAGATCTAGCTGGTCTGTCATATTATAATAGAGACAGTAGATCTAGCTGGTCTGTCATAATATAATAGAGACAGTAGATCTAGCTGGTCTGTCATTATATTATAGAGACAGTAGATCTAGCTGGTCTGTCATAATATAATAGAGACAGTAGATCTAGCTGGTCTGTCATAATATAATAGAGACAGTAGATCTAGCTGGTCTGTCATAACATAATAGAGACTGTATATCTAGCTGGTCTGTCATATTATAATAGAGACAGTAGATCTAGCTGGTCTGTCATATTATAATAGAGACAGTAGATCTAGCTAGTCTGTCATATTATAATAGAGACAGTAGATCTAGCTGGTCTGTCATAATATAACAGAGACATTAGATCTAGCTGGTCTGTCATAATATAATAGAGACAGTAGATCTAGCTGGTCTGTCATAATATAATAGAGACAGTAGATATAGCTGGTCTCTCATAACATAATAGAGACTGTAGATCTAGCTGGTCTGTCATAATTTAATAGAGACAGTAGATCTAGCTGGTCTGTCATAACATAATAGAGACAGTAGATCTAGCTGGTCTGTCATAATATAATAGAGACAGTAGATCTAGCTGGTCTGTCATAATATAATAGAGACAGTAGATCTAGCTGGTCTGTCATAATATAATAGAGACAGTAGATCTAGCTGGTCTGTCAAAATATAATAGAGACAGTAGATCTAGCTGGTCTGTCATATTATAATAGAGACAGTAGATCTAGCTGGTCTGTCATATTATAATAGAGACAGTAGATCTAGCTGGTCTGTCATAATATAATAGAGACAGTAGATCTAGCTGGTCTGTCATAATATAATAGAGACAGTAGATCTAGCTGGTCTGTCATAATGTAATAGAGGCAGTAGATCTAGCTGGTCTGTCATAATATAATAGGGACAGTAGATCTAGCTGGTCTGTTAGAATATAATAGAGACAGTAGATCTAGCTGGTCTGTCATAATATAATAGAGACATTAGATCTAGCTGGTCTGTCATAATATAATAGAGACAGTAGATCTAGCTGGTCTCTCATAATATAATAGAGACAGTAGATCTAGCTGGTCTGTCATAATATAATAGAGACACAGAGACAGTACATCGAGCTGGTCTGACATGAAATATACCTGGTCTCTCATAATTGAATAGAGACAGTAGATCTAGCTGGTCTGTCATATTATAATAGAGACAGTAGATCTAGCTGGTCTGTCATATTATAATAGAGACAGTAGATCTAGCTGGTCTGTCATAATATAATAGAGACAGTATATCTAGCTGGTCTGTCATATTATAATAGAGACAGTAGATCTAGCTGGTCTACCATAATATAATAGAGACATAGAGACAGTAGATCTAGCTGGTCTGTCATAATATAATAGAGACAGTAGATCTAGCTGGTCTCTCATAATACAATAGAGACAGTAGATCTAGCTGGTCTGTCATAATATAATAGAGACAGTAGATCTAGCTGGTCTGTCAAAACATAATAGAGACAGTAGATCTAGCTGGTCTGTCATAATGTAATAGAGGCAGTAGATCTAGCTGGTCTGTCATAATATAATAGGGACAGTAGATCTAGCTGGTCTGTTAGAATATAATAGAGACAGTAGATCTAGCTGGTCTGTCATAATATAATAGAGACAGTAGATCTAGCTGGTCTGTCATAATATAATAGAGACAGTAGATCTAGCTGGTCTGTCATAATATAATAGAGACAGTAGATCTAGCTGGTCTGTCATAATATAATAGAGACAGTAGATCTAGCTGGTCTGTCTGAATATGAAATAGATAGCTGGTCTGTCATAATATAATTGAGACAGTAGATCTAGCTGGTCTGTCATAATATAATAGAGACAGAGATCTAGCTGGTCTGTCATAATATAATAGAGACAGTAGATCTAGCTGGTCTGTCATATTATAATAGAGACAGTAGATCTAGCTGGTCTGTCATATTATAATAGAGACAGTAGATCTAGCTGGTCTGTCATAATATAATAGAGACAGTAGATCTAGCTGGTCTGTCATAATATAATAGAGACAGTAGATCTAGCTGGTCTGTCATAATATAATAGAGACAGTATATCTAGCTGGTCTGTCAAATCAAATCAAATTTTATTTGTCACATACACATGGTCTGTCAGATGTTAATAGAGACAGTAGCGAAATAGCTGGTGCTGTCTAGTTATAATGAGACAGTAGATCTAGCTGGTAATCTAACTAACAATTCCAAAAAAAAAAAAAAAAAAAAACTACTGTCTTATACACAGTGTAAGGGGATAAAGAATATGGTACATAAGGATATATAATGAGTGATGGTAGATCAGCTGGTCTGTACAGTAATATAATAGAGACAGTAGATCTAGCTGGTCTGATAAGTATGTAAATCCAAGAGGCATAGTTAAAGCTGGTCTGTCATAATATAATAGAGACAGTAGATCTAGCTGAGTACAGTATCAACGTATGCATATGAGATGAACAATAGATAGCTGGTCTGTAAATTATATAGAGACAGTAGATCTAGCTGGTCTGTCATAATATTTACATAGATTTAGATCTAGCTGGTCTGTCATGATTAAAGTGGCAGTAGATCTAGCTGGTCTGTCATGTGTAATAGGCAGTAGCCAGCTCAATGTTAGTGGTGGCTGTAGATCTAGCTAACATAATGATGGCCTTGAGATAGAAGCTGGTCTCTCATCCCAGCTTAATGATGACAGTAGACCTAGCTGGTGACATAATATAACAGGCAGTAGCTCTAGCTGGTCTGTCCTAATATAATGATCTTTATGGCCTTCCTGTAGATCTAGCTGGTCTGTCATAATGTAATAGGGCAGGTAGATCCCCCGCTGGTCTGTCATAATATAATCTGGAGAGCAGTAGATCTGAGGGCTGGTCTGTCATAATGATAATAGAGACAGTAGATCTAGCTGGTCTGTCAAATTTAATAGAGTGCTTTTGGTAGATCTAGCTGGTCTGTTCATAATAGGTAAAGAGGCGCTGTAGATCTAGCTGGTCTGTCATAATGTAAGTGAGACCAATTAGATTTGGTCTGTCATAATATATGCCAGAGCTGGTCTTAAAACTAATGCTACCCTCTCCACTGGTCTGTTCCATCGATGTGGATGGGGGTGTTCCCTCTGCTGTTTCCTGAAGTCCACAATAGATCTAGCTGGTTTTGTCATAACGTAATGAGTGTGAGATTATTTGGTCTGTCATAATATAATAGAGACAGTAGACCTCCTCCCTGGTCTCGTCGTTGTAATATAATCAAGCCTACCACTAGCTGGTCTGTCAAATATAATAGAGACAGTAGATCTGCTGGTCTGTCATAATATAACAGAGACAGGAGATCTAGCTGGTCTGTCACCTATAATAGAGCCCCAGTGTAGATCAGCTGGTCTGTCAGATGTAATGTTGCCTACATAGACCACCTGGGGCTGTCATAATATAAGAGACAGTAGACCTAGTGGTCTGCATAATATAATAGAGACAGTAGACCTAGGGTCTGTCGATAATATAATAGGAGACAGTAGATCTAGCTGGTCTGTGAAATGCCGAGACAGTAGATCGAGCTGGTCTGCATTCTCACATAGGTATTCCTCTTGTCCAGATGGGTTAGGGCAGTGTGCAGTGTGATTGAGATATAATAGAGACAGTAGACCTAGCTGGTCTGTCATAATATAATAGAGACAAGGGTAGATCTAGCTGGTCTGTCATAATATAATAGAGACAGTCTCTCAAAGCTGGTTCATGATGATGGATGTAAGTGCTAGAGACAGTAGATCTAGCTGGTCTGTCATAATATAATAGAACAGTAGACTAGCTGGTCTGTCATAGCATATAATAGAGACAGTAGACTAGCTGGTCTGTTGATATGTATAAACAGACCAGTAGCCAGCTGGTCTGTCATAATATAATAGAGACATGCTCTAGGGTCTGTCATAATATAATAGAGACTAGCTAGATCTAGCTGGTCTGTCATAATATAATAGACAGTAGATCTTGCTGGTCTGTCATAATATAATAGAGACAGTAGATCTAGCTGGTCTGTCATAATATGACAGAGACAGTAGAACTAGCTGGTCTGTCATAATATAACAGAGACAGTAGATCTAGCTGGTTTGTTATAATATAATAGAGGCAGTAGATCTAGCTGGTCTGTCATAATATAAAAGAGACAGTAGATCTAGCTGGTCTGTCATAATATGATAGAGACAGTAGATCTAGCTGGTCTGTCAAAATATAATAGAGACAGTAGAACTAGCTGGTCTGTCATAATATAACAGAGACAGTAGATCTAGCTGGTTTGTTATAATATAATAGAGGCAGTAGATCTAGCTGGTCTGTCATAATATAATAGAGACAGTAGATCTAGCTGGTCTGTCATAATATAATAGAGACAGTAGATCTAGCTGGTCTGTCATAATATAATAGAGACAGTAGATCTAGCTGGTCTGTCATAATATAATAGAGACAGTAGATCTAGCTGGTCTGTCATAATATAATAGAGACAGTAGATCTAGCTGGTCTGTCATAATATAATAGAGACATAGAGACAGTAGATCTTGTTGGTCTGTCGTAATATAATAGAGACAGTAGATCTAGCTGGTCTGTCATAATATAATAGAGACAGTAGATCTTGCTGGTCTGTCATAATATAATAGAGACAGTAGATCTAGCTGGTCTGTCATAATATAATAGAGACAGTAGATCTAGCTGGTCTGTCATAATATAATAGAGACAGTAGATCTAGCTGGTCTGTCATAATATAATAGAGACAGTAGATCTAGCTGGTCTGTCATAATATAATAGAGACATTAGATCTAGCTGGTCTGTCATAATATAATAGAGACAGTAGATCTAGCTGGTCTGTCATAATATAATAGAGACAGTAGATCTAGCTGGTCTGTCATAATATAAAAGAGACAGTAGATCTAGCTGGTCTGTCATAATGTAATAGAGACATGAGATATAGCTGGTCTGTCATAATATAATAGAGACATAGAGACAGTAGATCTAGCTGGTCTGTTATAATATAATAGAGACAGTAGATCTAGCTGGTCTGTCATAATATAATAGAGACAGTAGATCTTGCTGGTCTGTCATAATATAATAGAGACAGTAGATCTAGCTGGTCTGTCATAATATAATAGAGACAGTAGATCTAGCTGGTCTGTCATAATATAATAGAGACAGTAGATCTAGCTGGTCTCTCATAATATAATAGAGACAGTAGATCTAGCTGGTCTGTCATAATATAAAAGAGACAGTAGATCTAGCTGGTCTGTCATAATGTAATAGAGACATGAGATATAGCTGGTCTGTCATAATATAATAGAGACATAGAGACAGTAGATCTAGCTGGTCTGTTATAATATAATAGAGACAGTAGATCTAGCTGGTCTGTCATAATATAATAGAGACAGTAGATCTTGCTGGTCTCTCATAATATAATAGAGACAGTAGATCTAGCTGGTCTGTCATAATATAATAGAGACAGTATATCTAGCTGGTCTGTCATACTATAAAAGAGACAGTAGATCTAGCTGGTCTGTCATAATATGACAGAGACAGTAGAACTAGCTGGTCTGTCATAATATAATAGAGACAGTAGATCTAGCTGGTCTGTCATAATATAATAGAGACAGTAGATCTAGCTGGTCTGTCATAATATAATAGAGACAGTAGATCTAGCTGGTCTGTCATAATATAATAGAGACAGTAGATCTAGCTGGTCTGTCATAATATAATAGAGACAGTAGATCTAGCTGGTCTGTCATAATATAATAGAGACAGTAGATCTAGCTGGTCTGTCATAATATAATAGAGACAGTAGATCTAGCTGGTCTGTCATAATATAATAGAGACAGTAGATCTAGCTGGTCTGTCATAATATAATAGAGACAGTAGATCTAGCTGGTCTGTCATAATATAATAGAGACAGTAGATCTAGCTGGTCTGTCATAATATAATAGAGACAGTAGATCTAGCTGGTCTGTCATAATATAATAGAGACAGTAGATCTAGCTGGTCTGTCATAATATAATAGAGACAGTAGATCTAGCTGGTCTGTCATAATATAATAGAGACAGTAGATCTAGCTGGTCTGTCATAATATAATAGAGACAGTAGATCTAGCTGGTCTGTCATAATATAATAGAGACAGTAGATCTAGCTGGTCTGTCATAATATAATAGAGACAGTAGATCTAGCTGGTCTGTCATAATATAATAGAGACAGTAGATCTAGCTGGTCTGTCATAATATAATAGAGACAGTAGATATAGCTGGTCTGTCATAATATAATAGAGACATAGAGACAGTAGATCTAGCTGGTCTGTCATAATATAATAGAGACAGTAGATCTAGCTGGTCTGTCATAATATAATAGAGACAGTAGATCTTGCTGGTCTGTCATAATATAATAGAGACAGTAGATCTAGCTGGTCTGTCATAATATAATAGAGACAGTAGATCTAGCTGGTCTGTCATAGTACAAAAGAGTCAGTAGATCTAGCTGGTCTGTCATAATATAATAGAGACAGTAGATCTAGCTGGTCTGTCGTAATATAATAGAGACAGTAGATCTAGCTGGTCTGTCATAATATAATAGAGACAGTAGATCTAGCTGGTCTGTCATAATATAATAGAGACAGTAGATCTAGCTGGTCTGTCATAATATAATAGAGACAGTAGATCTAGCTGGTCTGTCATAATATAATAGAGACAGTAGATCTAGCTGGTCTGTCATAATATAATAGAGACAGTAGATCTAGCTGGTCTGTCATAATATAATAGAGACAGTAGATCTAGCTGGTCTGTCATAATATAATAGAGACAGTAGATCTAGCTGGTCTGTCATAATATAATAGAGACAGTAGATCTAGCTGGTCTGTCATAATATAATAGAGACAGTAGATCTAGCTGGTCTGTCATAATATAATAGAGACAGTAGATCTAGCTGGTCTGTCATAATATAGACATAGAGACAGTAGATCTAGCTGGTCTGTCATAATATAATAGAGACAGTAGATCTAGCTGGTCTGTCATAATATAATAGAGACAGTAGATCTAGCTGGTCTGTCATAATATAATAGAGACAGTAGATCTAGCTGGTCTGTCATAATATAATAGAGACAGTAGATCTAGCTGGTCTGTCATAATATAATAGAGACAGTAGATCTAGCTGGTCTGTCATAATATAATAGAGACAGTAGATCTAGCTGGTCTGTCATAATATAATAGAGACAGTAGATCTAGCTGGTCTGTCATAATATAATAGAGACAGTAGATCTAGCTGGTCTGTCATAATATAATAGAGACAGTAGATCTAGCTGGTCTGTCATAATATAATAGAGACAGTAGATCTAGCTGGTCTGTCATAATATAATAGAGACAGTAGATCTAGCTGGTCTGTCATAATATAATAGAGACAGTAGATCTAGCTGGTCTGTCATAATATAATAGAGACAGTAGATCTAGCTGGTCTGTCATAATATAATAGAGACATTAGATCTAGCTGGTCTGTCATAATATAATAGAGACAGTAGATCTAGCTGGTCTGTCATAATATAATAGAGACAGTAGATCTAGCTGGTCTGTCATAATGTAATAGAGACATGAGATCTAGCTGGTCTGTCATAATATAATAGAGACAGTAGATCTAGCTGGTCTGTCATAATATAATAGAGACAGTAGATCTAGCTGGTCTGTCATAATATAATAGAGACAGTAGATCTAGCTGGTCTGTCATAATATAATAGAGACAGTAGATCTAGCTGGTCTGTCATAATATAATAGAGACAGTAGATCTAGCTGGTCTGTCATAATATAATAGAGACAGTAGATCTAGCTGGTCTGTCATAATATAATAGAGACAGTAGATCTAGCTGGTCTGTCATAATATAATAGAGACAGTAGATCTAGCTGGTCTGTCATAATATAATAGAGACAGTAGATCTAGCTGGTCTGTCATAATATAATAGAGACAGTAGATCTAGCTGGTCTGTCATAATATAATAGAGACAGTAGATCTAGCTGGTCTGTCATAATATAATAGAGACAGTAGATCTAGCTGGTCTGTCATAATATAATAGAGACAGTAGATCTAGCTGGTCTGTCATAATATAATAGAGACAGTAGATCTAGCTGGTCTGTCATAATATAATAGAGACAGTAGATCTAGCTGGTCTGTCATAATATAATAGAGACAGTAGATCTAGCTGGTCTGTCATAATATAATAGAGACAGTAGATCTAGCTGGTCTGTCATAATATAATAGAGACAGTAGATCTAGCTGGTCTGTCATAATATAATAGAGACAGTAGATCTAGCTGGTCTGTCATAATATAATAGAGACAGTAGATCTAGCTGGTCTGTCATAATATAATAGAGACAGTAGATCTAGCTGGTCTGTCATAATATAATAGAGACAGTAGATCTAGCTGGTCTGTCATAATATAATAGAGACAGTAGATCTAGCTGGTCTGTCATAATATAATAGAATAGAGACAGTAGATCTAGCTGGTCTGTCATAATATAATAGAGACAGTAGATCTAGCTGGTCTGTCATAATATAATAGAGACAGTAGATCTAGCTGGTCTGTCATAATATAATAGAGACAGTAGATCTAGCTGGTCTGTCATAATATAATAGAGACAGTAGATCTAGCTGGTCTGTCATAATATAATAGAGACAGTAGATCTAGCTGGTCTGTCATAATATAATAGAGACAGTAGATCTAGCTGGTCTGTCATAATATAATAGAGACAGTAGATCTAGCTGGTCTGTCATAATATAATAAGACAGAGACAGTAGATCTAGCTGGTCTGTCATAATATAATAGAGACAGTAGATCTAGCTGGTCTGTCATAATATAATAGAGACAGTAGATCTAGCTGGTCTGTCATAATATAATAGAGACAGTAGATCTAGCTGGTCTGTCATAATATAATAGAGACAGTAGATCTAGCTGGTCTGTCATAATATAATAGAGACAGTAGATCTAGCTGGTCTGTCATAATATAATAGAGACAGTAGATCTAGCTGGTCTGTCATAATATAATAGAGACAGTAGATCTAGCTGGTCTGTCATAATATAATAGAGACAGTAGATCTAGCTGGTCTGTCATAATATAATAGAGACAGTAGATCTAGCTGGTCTGTCATAATATAATAGAGACAGTAGATCTAGCTGGTCTGTCATAATATAATAGAGACAGTAGATCTAGCTGGTCTGTTATAATATAATAGAGACAGTAGATCTAGCTGGTCTGTCATAATATAATAGAGACAGTAGATCTAGCTGGTCTGTCATAATATAATAGAGACAGTAGATCTAGCTGGTCTGTCATAATATAATAGAGACAGTAGATCTAGCTGGTCTGTCATAATATAATAGAGACAGTAGATCTAGCTGGTCTGTCATAATATAATAGAGACAGTAGATCTAGCTGGTCTGTCATAATATAATAGAGACAGTAGATCTAGCTGGTCTGTCATAATATAATAGAGACAGTAGATCTAGCTGGTCTGTCATAATATAATAGAGACAGTAGATCTAGCTGGTCTGTCATAATATAATAGAGACAGTAGATCTAGCTGGTCTGTCATAATATAATAGAGACAGTAGATCTAGCTGGTCTGTCATAATATAATAGAGACAGTAGATCTAGCTGGTCTGTCATAATATAATAGAGACAGTAGATCTAGCTGGTCTGTCATAATATAATAGAGACAGTAGATCTAGCTGGTCTGTCATAATATAATAGAGACAGTAGATCTAGCTGGTCTGTCATAATATAATAGAGACAGTAGATCTAGCTGGTCTGTCATAATATAATAGAGACAGTAGATCTAGCTGGTCTGTCATAATATAATAGAGACAGTAGATCTAGCTGGTCTGTCATAATATAATAGAGACAGTAGATCTAGCTGGTCTGTCATAATATAATAGAGACAGTAGATCTAGCTGGTCTGTCATAATATAATAGAGACAGTAGATCTAGCTGGTCTGTCATAATATAATAGAGACAGTAGATCTAGCTGGTCTGTCATAATATAATAGAGACAGTAGATCTAGCTGGTCTGTCATAATATAATAGAGACAGTAGATCTAGCTGGTCTGTCATAATATAATAGAGACAGTAGATCTAGCTGGTCTGTCATAATATAATAGAGACATGAGATCTAGCTGGTCTGTCATAATATAATAGAGACAGTAGATCTAGCTGGTCTGTCATAATATAATAGAGACAGTAGATCTAGCTGGTCTGTCATAATATAATAGAGACAGTAGATCTAGCTGGTCTGTCATAATATAATAGAGACAGTAGATCTAGCTGGTCTGTCATAATATAATAGAGACAGTAGATCTAGCTGGTCTGTCATAATATAATAGAGACAGTAGATCTAGCTGGTCTGTCATAATATAATAGAGACAGTAGATCTAGCTGGTCTGTCATAATATAATAGAGACAGTAGATCTAGCTGGTCTGTCATAATATAAAAGAGACAGTAGATCTAGCTGGTCTGTCATAATATAATAGAGACAGTAGATATAGCTGGTCTGTCATAATATAATAGAGACAGTAGATCTAGCTGGTCTGTCATAATATAATAGAGACAGTAGATCTAGCTGGTCTGTCATAATATAATAGAGACAGTAGATCTAGCTGGTCTGTCATAATATAATAGAGACAGTAGATCTAGCTGGTCTGTCATAATATAATAGAGACAGTAGATCTAGCTGGTCTGTCATAATATAATAGAGACAGTAGATCTAGCTGGTCTGTCATAATATAATAGAGACAGTAGATCTAGCTGGTCTGTCATAATATAATAGAGACAGTAGATCTAGCTGGTCTGTCATAATATAATAGAGACAGTAGATCTAGCTGGTCTGTCATAATATAATAGAGACAGTAGATCTAGCTGGTCTGTTATAATATAATAGAGACAGTAGATCTAGCTGGTCTGTCATAATATAATAGAGACAGTAGATCTAGCTGGTCTGTCATAATATAATAGAGACAGTAGATCTAGCTGGTCTGTCATAATATAATAGAGACAGTAGATCTAGCTGGTCTGTCATAATATAATAGAGACAGTAGATCTAGCTGGTCTGTCATAATATAATAGAGACAGTAGATCTAGCTGGTCTGTCATAATATAATAGAGACAGTAGATCTAGCTGGTCTGTCATAATATAATAGAGACAGTAGATCTAGCTGGTCTGTCATAATATAATAGAGACAGTAGATCTAGCTGGTCTGTCATATTAGAATAGAGACAGTAGATCTAGCTGGTCTGTCATAATATAATAGAGACAGTAGATCTAGCTGGTCTGTCATAATATAATAGAGACAGTATATCTAGCTGGTCTGTCATAATATAATAGAGAAAGTAGATCTACCAGGTCTGTCATAATATAATAGAGACAGTAGATCTAGCTGGTCTGTCATAATATAATAGAGACAGTAGATCTAGCTGGTCTGTCATAATATAATAGAGACAGTAGATCTAGCTGGTCTGTCATAATATAATAGAGACAGTAGATCTAGCTGGTCTGTCATAATATAACAGAGACAGTAGATCTAGCTGGTCTGTCATAATATAATAGAGACAGTAGATCTAGCTGGTCTGTCATAATATAATAGAGACAGTAGATCTAGCTGGTCTGTCATAATATAATAGAGACAGTAGATCTAGCTGGTCTGTCATAATATAAAATAGACAGTAGATCTAGCTGGTCTGTCATAATATAATAGAGACAGTAGATCTAGCTGGTCTGTCATAATATAATAGAGACAGTAGATCTAGCTGGTCTGTCATAATATAATAGAGACAGTAGATCTAGCTGGTCTGTCATAATATAATAGAGACAGTAGATCTAGCTGGTCTGTCATAATATAATAGAGACAGTAGATCTAGCTGGTCTGTCATAATATAATAGAGACAGTAGATCTAGCTGGTCTGTCATAATATAATAGAGACAGTAGATCTAGCTGGTCTGTCATAATATAATAGAGACAGTAGATCTAGCTGGTCTGTCATAATATAATAGAGACAGTAGATCTAGCTGGTCTGTCATAATATAATAGAGACAGTAGATCTAGCTGGTCTGTCATAATATAATAGAGACAGTAGATCTAGCTGGTCTGTCATAATATAATAGAGACAGTAGATCTAGCTGGTCTGTCATAATATAATAGAGACAGTAGATCTAGCTGGTCTGTCATAATATAATAGAGACAGTAGATCTAGCTGGTCTGTCATAATATAATAGAGACAGTAGATCTAGCTGGTCTGTCATAATATAATAGAGACAGTAGATCTAGCTGGTCTGTCATAATATAATAGAGACAGTAGATCTAGCTGGTCTGTCATAATATAATAGAGACAGTAGATCTAGCTGGTCTGTCATAATATAATAGAGACAGTAGATCTAGCTGGTCTGTCATAATATAATAGAGACAGTAGATCTAGCTGGTCTGTCATAATATAATAGAGACAGTAGATCTAGCTGGTCTGTCATAATATAATAGAGACAGTAGATCTAGCTGGTCTGTCATAATATAATAGAGACAGTAGATCTAGCTGGTCTGTCATAATATAATAGAGACAGTAGATCTAGCTGGTCTGTCATAATATAATAGAGACAGTAGATCTAGCTGGTCTGTCATAATATAATAGAGACAGTAGATCTAGCTGGTCTGTCATAATATAATAGAGACAGTAGATCTAGCTGGTCTGTCATAATATAATAGAGACAGTAGATCTAGCTGGTCTGTCATAATATAATAGAGACATGAGATATAGCTGGTCTGTCATAATATAATAGAGACATAGAGACAGTAGATCTAGCTGGTCTGTTATAATATAATAGAGACAGTAGATCTAGCTGGTCTGTCATAATATAATAGAGACAGTAGATCTTGCTGGTCTCTCATAATATAATAGAGACAGTAGATCTAGCTGGTCTGTCATAATATAATAGAGACAGTAGATCTAGCTGGTCTGTCATAATATAATAGAGACAGTAGATCTAGCTGGTCTGTCATAATATAATAGAGACAGTAGATCTAGCTGGTCTGTCATAATATAATAGAGACAGTAGATCTAGCTGGTCTGTCATAATATAATAGAGACAGTAGATCTAGCTGGTCTGTCATAATATAATAGAGACAGTAGATCTAGCTGGTCTGTCATAATATAATAGAGACAGTAGATCTAGCTGGTCTGTCATAATATAATAGAGACAGTAGATCTAGCTGGTCTGTCATAATATAATAGAGACAGTAGATCTAGCTGGTCTGTCATAATATAATAGAGACAGTAGATCTAGCTGGTCTGTCATAATATAATAGAGACAGTAGATCTAGCTGGTCTGTCATAATATAATAGAGACAGTAGATCTAGCTGGTCTGTCATAATATAATAGAGACAGTATATCTAGCTGGTCTGTCATAATATAATAGAGACAGTAGATCTAGCTGGTCTGTCATAATATAATAGAGACATAGAGACAGTAGATCTAGCTGGTCTGTTATAATATAATAGAGACAGTAGATCTAGCTGGTCTGTCATAATATAATAGAGACAGTAGATCTAGCTGGTCTGTCATAATATAATAGAGACAGTAGATCTAGCTGGTCTGTCATAATATAATAGAGACAGTAGATCTAGCTGGTCTGTCATAATATAATAGAGACAGTAGATCTAGCTGGTCTGTCATAATATAATAGAGACAGTAGATCTAGCTGGTCTGTCATAATATAATAGAGACAGTAGATCTAGCTGGTCTGTCATAATATAATAGAGACAGTAGATCTAGCTGGTCTGTCATAATATAATAGAGACAGTAGATCTAGCTGGTCTGTCATAATATAATAGAGACAGTAGATCTAGCTGGTCTGTCATAATATAATAGAGACAGTAGATCTAGCTGGTCTGTCATAATATAATAGAGACAGTAGATCTAGCTGGTCTGTCATAATATAATAGAGACAGTAGATCTAGCTGGTCTGTCATAATATAATAGAGACAGTAGATCTAGCTGGTCTGTCATAATATAATAGAGACAGTAGATCTAGCTGGTCTGTCATAATATAATAGAGACAGTAGATCTAGCTGGTCTGTCATAATATAATAGAGACAGTAGATCTAGCTGGTCTGTCATAATATAATAGAGACAGTAGATCTAGCTGGTCTGTCATAATATAATAGAGACAGTAGATCTAGCTGGTCTGTCATAATATAATAGAGACAGTAGATCTAGCTGGTCTGTCATAATATAATAGAGACAGTAGATCTAGCTGGTCTGTCATAATATAATAGAGACAGTAGATCTAGCTGGTCTGTCATAATATAATAGAGACAGTAGATCTAGCTGGTCTGTCATAATATAATAGAGACAGTAGATCTAGCTGGTCTGTCATAATATAATAGAGACAGTAGATCTAGCTGGTCTGTCATAATATAATAGAGACAGTAGATCTAGCTGGTCTGTCATAATATAATAGAGACAGTAGATCTAGCTGGTCTGTCATAATATAATAGAGACAGTAGATCTAGCTGGTCTGTCATAATATAATAGAGACAGTAGATCTAGCTGGTCTGTCATAATATAATAGAGACAGTAGATCTAGCTGGTCTGTCATAATATAATAGAGACAGTATATCTAGCTGGTCTGTCATAATATAATAGAGACAGTAGATCTAGCTGGTCTGTCATAATATAATAGAGACAGTAGATCTAGCTGGTCTGTCATAATATAATAGAGACAGTAAATCTAGCTGGTTTGTTATAATATAATAGAGGCAGTAGATCTAGCTGGTCTGTCATAATATAATAGAGACAGTAGATCTAGCTGGTCTGTCATAATATAATAGAGACAGTAGATCTAGCTGGTCTGTCATAATATAATAGAGACAGTAGATCTAGCTGGTCTGTCATAATATAATAGAGACAGTAGATCTAGCTGGTCTGTCATAATATAATAGAGACAGTAGATCTAGATATAATAGAGACAGTATATCTAGCTGGTTTTTCATAATATAATAGAAACAGTAGATCTAGCTGGTCTGTCATAATATAATAGAGACAGTAGATCTTGCTGGTCTGTCATAATATAATAGAGACAGTAGATCTAGCTGGTCTGTCATAATATAATAGAGACAGTAGATCTAGCTGGTCTGTCATAATATAATAGAGACAGTAGATCTAGCTGGTCTGTCATAATATAATAGAGACATGTAGATCTAGCTGGTCTGTCATAATATAATAGAGACAGTAGATCTAGCTGGTCTGTCATAATATAATAGAGACAGTAGATCTAGCTGGTCTGTCATAATATAATAGAGACAGTAGATCTAGCTGGTCTGTCATAATATAATAGAGACAGTAGATCTAGCTGGTCTGTCATAATATAATAGAGACAGTAGATCTAGCTGGTCTGTCATAATATAATAGAGACAGTAGATCTAGCTGGTCTGTCATAATATAATAGAGACAGTAGATCTAGCTGGTCTGTCATAATATAATAGAGACAGTAGATCTAGCTGGTCTGTCATAATATAATAGAGACAGTAGATCTAGCTGGTCTGTCATAATATAATAGAGACAGTAGATCTAGCTGGTCTGTCATAATATAATAGAGACAGTAGATCTAGCTGGTCTGTCATAATATAATAGAGACAGTAGATCTAGCTGGTCTGTCATAATATAATAGAGACAGTAGATCTAGCTGGTCTGTCATAATATAATAGAGACAGTAGATCTAGCTGGTCTGTCATAATATAATAGAGACAGTAGATCTAGCTGGTCTGTCATAATATAAAAGAGACAGTAGATCTAGCTGGTCTGTCATAATATAATAGAGACAGTAGATCTAGCTGGTCTGTCATAATATAATAGAGACAGTAGATCTAGCTGGTCTGTCATAATATAATAGAGATCTAGCTGGTCTGTCATAATATAATAGAGACAGTAGATCTAGCTGGTCTGTCATAATATAATAGAGACAGTAGATCTAGCTGGTCTGTCATAATATAATAGAGACAGTAGATCTAGCTGGTCTGTCATAATATAATAGAGACAGTAGATCTAGCTGGTCTCTCATAATATAATAGAGACAGTAGATCTAGCTGGTCTGTCATAATATAATAGAGACAGTAGATCTAGCTGGTCTGTCATAATATAATAGAGACAGTAGATCTAGCTGGTCTGTCATAATATAATAGAGACAGTAGATCTAGCTGGTCTGTCATAATATAATAGAGACAGTAGATCTAGCTGGTTTGTTATAATATAATAGAGGCAGTAGATCTAGCTGGTCTGTCATAATATAATAGAGACAGTAGATCTAGCTGGTCTGTCATAATATAATAGAGACATTAGATCTAGCTGGTCTGTCATAATATAATAGAGACAGTATATCTAGCTGGTCTGTCATAATATAATAGAGACAGTATTTCTAGCTGGTCTGTCATAATGTAATAGAGACATGAGATATAGCTGGTCTGTCATAATATAATAGAGACATAGAGACAGTAGATCTAGCTGGTCTGTTATAATATAATAGAGACAGTAGATCTAGCTGGTCTGTCATAATATAATAGAGACAGTAGATCTAGCTGGTCTGTCATAATATAATAGAGACAGTAGATCTAGCTGGTCTGTCATAATATAATAGAGACAGTAGATCTAGCTGGTCTGTCATAATATAATAGAGACAGTAGATCTAGCTGGTCTGTCATAATATAATAGAGACAGTAGATCTAGCTGGTCTGTCATAATATAATAGAGACAGTAGATCTAGCTGGTCTGTCATAATATAATAGAGACAGTAGATCTAGCTGGTCTGTCATAATATAATAGAGACAGTAGATCTAGCTGGTCTGTCATAATATAATAGAGACAGTAGATCTAGCTGGTCTGTCATAATATAATAGAGACAGTAGATCTAGCTGGTCTGTCATAATATAATAGAGACAGAGACAGTAGATCTAGCTGGTCTGTCATAATATAATAGAGACAGTAGATCTAGCTGGTCTGTCATAATATAATAGAGACAGTAGATCTAGCTGGTCTGTCATAATATAATAGAGACAGTAGATCTAGCTGGTCTGTCATAATATAATAGAGACAGTAGATCTAGCTGGTTTGTTATAATATAATAGAGACAGTAGATCTAGCTGGTCTGTCATAATATAATAGAGACAGTAGATCTAGCTGGTCTGTCATAATATAATAGAGACATTAGATCTAGCTGGTCTGTCATAATATAATAGAGACAGTAGATCTAGCTGGTCTGTCATATTATAATAGAGACAGTATTTCTAGCTGGTCTGTCATAATGTAATAGAGACATGAGATATAGCTGGTCTGTCATAATATAATAGAGACATAGAGACAGTAGATCTAGCTGGTCTGTCATAATATAATAGAGACAGTAGATCTAGCTGGTCTGTCATAATATAATAGAGACAGTAGATCTAGCTGGTCTGTCATAATATAATAGAGACAGTAGATCTAGCTGGTCTGTCATAATATAATAGAGACAGTAGATCTAGCTGGTCTGTCATAATATAATAGAGACAGTAGATCTAGCTGGTCTGTCATAATATAATAGAGACAGTAGATCTAGCTGGTCTGTCATAATATAATAGAGACAGTAGATCTAGCTGGTCTGTCATAATATAATAGAGACAGTAGATCTAGCTGGTCTGTCATAATATAATAGAGACAGTAGATCTAGCTGGTCTGTCATAATATAATAGAGACAGTAGATCTAGCTGGTCTGTCATAATATAATAGAGACAGTAGATCTAGCTGGTCTGTCATAATATAATAGAGACAGTAGATCTAGCTGGTCTGTCATAATATAATAGAGACAGTAGATCTAGCTGGTCTGTCATAATATAATAGAGACAGTAGATCTAGCTGGTCTGTCATAATATAATAGAGACAGTATCCCTAGCTGGTCTGTCAGAATATAATAGAGACAGTAGATCTAGCTGGTCTGTCATATTAATATATTCAGACAGTAGATCTAGCTGGTCTGTCATAATATAATAGAGACAGTAGATCTAGCTGGTCTGTCATAATATAAGGTATAATAGCTAAACTGTCATACCGCCCCGTAGCAGAGACAGTAGATCTAGCTGGTCTGTCATAATATAATAGAGACAGTAGATCTAGCTGGTCTGTCATATATAATAGAGACAGTAGATAGACAATATGACCCACTCCAATAGATCTTGCTGGTCTGTCATAATATAATAGAGACAGTAGATCTAGCTGGTCTGTCATAATATAATAGAGACAGAGAATAGATCTAGCTGGTCTGTCATAATATAATAGATTCAACACAGTAGATCTAGCTGGTCTGTCATAATATAATAGAGACAGTAGATCTAGCTGGTCTGTCATATAATATAATAGAGACAGTAGATCTAGCTGGTCTGTCATAATATAATAGAGACAGTAGATCTAGCTGGTCTGTCATAATATAATAGAGACAGTAGATCTAGCTGGTCTGTCATAATATAATAGAGACAGTAGACAGTGGATCTAGCTGGTCTGTCAATGATAGCTGGTCTGTCATATATAATAGAGACAGTAGATCTAGCTGGTCTGTCATAATATAAAGAACAGTAGATCTAGAGGTCTGTCATACAGGGAGGAGACAGTAGATCTAGCTGGTCTGTAATATAATAGAGAATATAATCTAGCTGAGTCATATAAAGATCTAGCTGATCTAGTGGTCTGTCATAATATAATAGAGACAGTAGATCTAGCTGGTCTGTCATAATATAATAGAGACAGTAGATCTAGCTGGTCTGTCATAATATAATAGAGACAGTAGATCTAGCTGGTCTGTCATAATATAATAGAGACAGTAGATCTAGCTGGTCTGTCATATAATATAATAGAGACAGTAGATCTAGCTGGTCTGTCATAATATAATAGAGACAGTAGATCTAGCTGGTCTGTCATAATATAATAGAGACAGTCCTAGCTGGTCTGTCATAATATAATAGAGACATAGAGATAGGCTCTCCAGAGGGTAGATCTAGCTGGTCTGTCATAATATAATAGAGGCAGTAGATCTAGCTGGTCTGTCATAATATAATAGAGACAGTAGATCTAGCTGGTCTGTCATAATATAATAGAGACAGTAGATCTAGCTGGTCTGTCATAATATAATAGAGACAGTAGATCTAGCTGGTCTGTCATAATATAATAGAGACAGTAGATCTAGCTGGTCTGTCATAATATAATAGAGACAGTAGATCTAGCTGGTCTGTCATAATATAATAGAGACAGTAGATCTAGCTGGTCTGTCATAATATAATAGAGACAGTAGATCTAGCTGGTCTGTAAACAATATAATAGATAATGTACATAGATCTAGCTGGTCTGTCATAATATAATCTAGAGACATAGTACAGTAGATCTAGCTGGTCTGTCATAATATAATAGAGACAGTAGATCTAGCTGGTCTGTCATAATATAATAGAGACATAGATCTAGGTCTGATATATAATAGAGACAGTAGATAGCTGGTCTGTCATAATATAATTAGATCTAGCTGGTCTCTGTCAGTATCTAGCTGGTTGTCATATCCTAACAGAGACAGTAGATCTGTCATGGTAATAGAGACAGTAGTTTTAGCTGGTCTGTCATAATATAATAGAGACAGTAGATCTAGCTGGTCTGTCATAATATAATAGAGACAGTAGATCTAGCTGGTCTGTCATAATATAATAGAGACAGTAGATCTAGCTGGTCTGTCATAATATAATAGAGACAGTAGATCTAGCTGGTCTGTCATAATATATAATAGAGACAGTAGATCTAGCTGGTCTGTCATAATATAATAGAGACAGTAGATCTAGCTGGTCTGTCATAATATAATAGAGACAGTAGATCTAGCTGGTCTGTCATAATATAATAGAGACAGTAGATCTAGCTGGTCTGTCATAATATAATAGAGACATTAGATCTAGCTGGTCTGTCATAATATAATAGAGACAGTATATCTAGCTGGTCTGTCATATTATAATAGAGACAGTATTTCTAGCTGGTCTGTCATAATGTAATAGAGACATGAGATATAGCTGGTCTGTCATAATATAATAGAGACATAGAGACAGTAGATCTAGCTGGTCTGTCATAATATAATAGAGACAGTAGATCTAGCTGGTCTGTCATAATATAATAGAGACAGTAGATCTAGCTGGTCTGTCATAATATAATAGAGACAGTAGATCTAGCTGGTCTGTCATAATATAATAGAGACAGTAGATCTAGCTGGTCTGTCATAATATAATAGAGACAGTAGAACTAGCTGGTCTGTCATAATATAACAGAGACAGTAGATCTAGCTGGTTTGTTATAATATAATAGAGGCAGTAGATCTAGCTGGTCTGTCATAATATAACAGAGACAGTAGATCTAGCTGGTTTGTTATAATATAATAGAGGCAGTAGATCTAGCTGGTCTGTCATAATATAATAGAGACAGTAGATCTAGCTGGTCTGTCATAATATAATAGAGACATTAGATCTAGCTGGTCTGTCATAATATAATAGAGACAGTATATCTAGCTGGTCTGTCATATTATAATAGAGACAGTATTTCTAGCTGGTCTGTCATAATGTAATAGAGACATGAGATATAGCTGGTCTGTCATAATATAATAGAGACAGTAGATCTAGCTGGTCTGTCATAATATAATAGAGACAGTAGATCTAGCTGGTCTGTCATAATATAATAGAGACAGTAGATCTAGCTGGTCTGTCATAATATAATAGAGACAGTAGATCTAGCTGGTCTGTCATAATATGATAGAGACAGTAGATCTAGCTGGTCTGTCATAATATAATAGAGACAGTAGAACTAGCTGGTCTGTCATAATATAATAGAGACATAGATCTAGCTGGTCTGTCATAATATAATAGAGACAGTAGATCTAGCTGGTCTGTCATAATATAATAGAGACAGTAGATCTAGCTGGTCTGTCATAATATAATAGAGACAGTAGATCTAGCTGGTCTGTCATAATATAATAGAGACAGTAGATCTAGCTGGTCTGTCATAATATAATAGAGACAGTAGATCTAGCTGGTCTGTCATAATATAATAGAGACAGTAGATCTAGCTGGTCTGTCATAATATAATAGAGACAGTAGATCTAGCTGGTCTGTCATAATATAATAGAGACAGTAGATCTAGCTGGTCTGTCATAATATAATAGAGGCAGTAGATCTAGCTGGTCTGTCATAATATAATAGAGACAGTAGATCTAGCTGGTCTGTCATAATATAATAGAGACATTAGATCTAGCTGGTCTGTCATAATATAATAGAGACAGTATATCTAGCTGGTCTGTCATATTATAATAGAGACAGTATTTCTAGCTGGTCTGTCATAATGTAATAGAGACATGAGATCTAGCTGGTCTGTCATAATATAATAGAGACAGTATTTCTAGCTGGTCTGTCATAATATAATAGAGACAATAGATCTAGCTGGTCTGTCATAATATAATAGAGACAGTAGATCTAGCTGGTCTGTCATAATATAATAGAGACAGTAGATCTAGCTGGTCTGTCATAATATAATAGAGACAGTAGATCTAGCTGGTCTGTCATAATATAATAGAGACAGTAGATCTAGCTGGTCTGTCATAATATAATAGAGACAGTAGATCTAGCTGGTCTGTCATAATATAATAGAGACAGTAGAACTAGCTGGTCTGTCATAATATAACAGAGACAGTAGATCTAGCTGGTTTGTTATAATATAATAGAGGCAGTAGATCTAGCTGGTCTGTCATAATATAACAGAGACAGTAGATCTAGCTGGTTTGTCATAATATAATAGAGACAGTAGATCTTGCTGGTCTCTCATAATATAATAGAGACAGTAGATCTAGCTGGTCTGTCATAATGTAATAGAGGCAGTAGATCTAGCTGGTCTGTCATAATATAATAGGGACAGTAGATCTAGCTGGTCTGTCATAATATAATAGAGACAGTAGATCTAGCTGGTCTGTCATAATATAATAGAGACAGTAGATCTAGCTGGTCTGTCATAATATAATAGAGACAGTAGATCTAGCTGGTCTGTCATAATATAATAGAGACAGTAGATCTAGCTGGTCTGTCATAATATAATAGAGACAGTAGATCTAGCTGGTCTGTCATAATATAATAGAGACAGTAGATCTAGCTGGTCTGTCATAATATAATAGAGACAGTAGATCTAGCTGGTCTGTCATAATATAATAGAGACAGTAGATCTAGCTGGTCTGTCATAATATAATAGAGACAGTAGATCTAGCTGGTCTGTAATATTATAATAGAGACAGTAGATCTAGCTGGTCTGTCATAATATAATAGAGAATGTAGATCTAGCTGGTCTGTCATAATATAATAGAGACAGTAGATCTAGCTGGTCTGTCATAATATAATAGAGACAGTAGATCTAGCTGGTCTGTCATAATATAATAGAGACAGTAGATCTAGCTGGTCTGTCATAATATAATAGAGACAGTAGATCTAGCTGGTCTGTCATAATATAATAGAGACAGTAGATCTAGCTGGTCTGTCATAATATAATAGAGACAGTAGATCTAGCTGGTCTGTCATAATATAATAGAGACAGTAGATCTAGCTGGTCTGTCATAATATAACAGAGACAGTAGATCTAGCTGGTTTGTTATAATATAATAGAGGCAGTAGATCTAGCTGGTCTGTCATAATATAATAGAGACAGTAGATCTAGCTGGTCTGTCATAATATAATAGAGACATTAGATCTAGCTGGTCTGTCATAATATAATAGAGACAGTATATCTAGCTGGTCTGTCATATTATAATAGAGACTGTATTTCTAGCTGGTCTGTCATAATGTAATAGAGACATGTATAATAGAGACAGTAGATCTAGCTGGTCTGTCATAATATAATAGAGACAGTAGATCTAGCTGGTCTGTCATATTATAATAGAGACAGTAGATCTAGCTGGTCTGTCATAATATAATAGAGACAGTAGATCTAGCTGGTCTGTCATAATATAATAGAGACAGTAGATCTAGCTGGTCTGTCATAATATAATAGAGACAGTAGATCTAGCTGGTCTGTCATAATATAATAGAGACAGTAGATCTAGCTGGTATGTCATACAATAGAGACAGTAGATCTAGCTGGTCTGTCATAATATATCAGAGACAGTAGATCTAGCTGGTCTTCTATAATATAATAGCGACAGTAGATCTCCCTTGTCTGTCAGAATATAATAGAGACAGTAGATCTAGCTGGTCAGTCATAATATAATAGAGACAGTAGATCAAGCTGGTCTGTCATTATATAATAGAGACAGTAAATTTACCTCGTCTGTCATAATATAATAGAGACAGTAGATCTAGCTGGTCTGTCATAATATAATAGAGACATAGATCTAGCTGGTCTGTCATAATATAATAGAGACATAGAGATATCTAGCTGGTCTGTCATAATATAATAGAGACAGTAGATCTAGCTGGTCTGTCATAATATAATAGAGACAGTAGATCTAGCTGGTCTGTCATAATATAATAGAGACAGTAGATCTAGCTGGTCTGTCATAATATAATAGACAGTAGATCTAGCTGGTCTGTCATAATATAATAGAGACAGTAGATCTAGCTGGTCTGTCATAATATAATAGAGACAGTAGATCTAGCTGGTCTGTCATAATATAATAGAGACAGTAGATCTAGCTGGTCTGTCATAATATAATAGAGACAGTAGATCTAGCTGGTCTGTCATAATATAATAGAGACAGTATATCTAGCTGGTCTGTCATAATATAATAGAGACAGTATATCTAGCTGGTCTGTCATAATATAATAGAGACATAGAGACAGTAGATCTACCTGGTCTGTCATAATATAATAGGAGGCAGTAGATCTAGCTGGTCTGTCATAATATAATAGAGACAGTAGATCTAGCTGGTCTGTCATAATATAATAGAGACAGTAGATCTAGCTGGTCTGTCATAATATAATAGAGACAGTAGATCTAGCTGGTCTGTCATAATATAATAGAGACAGTAGATCTAGCTGGTTTGTTATAATATAATAGAGACAGTAGATCTAGCTGGTCTGTCATAATATAATAGAGACAGTAGATCTAGCTGGTCTGTCATAATATAATAGAGACAGTAGATCTAGCTGGTCTGTCATAATATAATAGAGACAGTAGATCTAGCTGGTCTGTCATAATATAATAGAGACAGTATATCTAGCTGGTCTGTCATAATATAATAGAGACAGTAGATCTAGCTGGTCTGTCATAATATAATAGAGACAGTAGATCTAGCTGGTCTGTCATAATATAATAGAGACAAGAGATATAGCTGGTCTGTCATAATATAATAGAGACAGTAGATCTAGCTGGTCTGTCATAATATAATAGAGACAGTAGATCTAGCTGGTCTGTCATAATATAATAGAGACAGTAGATCTAATCTGTCATATTATAATAGAGACAGAGATCTAGCTGGTCTGTCATATTATAATAGAGACAGTAGATCTAGCTGGTCTGTCATAATATAATAGAGACAGTAGATCTAGCTGGTCTGTCATAATATAACAGAGACAGTAGATCTAGCTGGTCTGTCATATTATAATAGAGACAGTAGATCTAGCTGGTCTGTCATAATATAATAGAGACAGTAGATCTAGCTGGTCTGTCATAATATAATAGAGACAGTAGATCTAGCTGGTCTGTTATAATATAATAGAGACAGTAGATCTAGCTGGTCTGTCATAATATAATAGAGACAGTAGATCTAGCTGGTCTGTCATAATATAATAGAGACAGTAGATCTAGCTGGTCTGTCATAATATAACAGAGACAGTAGATCTAGCTGGTCTGTCATAATATAATAGAGACAGTAGATCTAGCTGGTCTGTCATAATATAATAGAGACATTAGATCTAGCTGGTCTGTCATAATATAATAGAGACAGTAGATCTAGCTGGTCTGTCATAATATAATAGAGACAGTATATCTAGCTGGTCTGTCATAATATAATAGAGACAGTAGATCTAGCTGGTCTGTCATAATATAATAGAGACATTAGATCTAGCTGGTCTGTCATAATATAATAGAGACAGTATATCTAGCTGGTCTGTCATATTATAATAGAGACAGTATTTCTAGCTGGTCTGTCATAATGTAATAGAGACATGAGATATAGCTGGTCTGTCATAATATAATAGAGACATAGAGACAGTAGATCTAGCTGGTCTGTTATAATATAATAGAGACAGTAGATCTAGCTGGTCTGTCATAATATAATAGAGACAGTAGATCTTGCTGGTCTGTCATAATATAATAGAGACAGTAGATCTAGCTGGTCTGTCATATTATAATAGAGACAGTAGATCTAGCTGGTCTGTCATAATATAATAGAGACAGTATATCTAGCTGGTCTGTCATAATATAATAGAGACATTAGATCTAGCTGGTCTGTCATAATATAATAGAGACAGTAGATCTAGCTGGTCTGTCATAATATAATAGAGACAGTAGATCTAGCTGGTCTGTCATAATATAATAGAGACAGTAGATCTAGCTGGTCTGTCATAATATAATAGAGACATTAGATCTAGCTGGTCTGTCATAATATAAAAGAGACAGTAGATCTAGCTGGTCTGTCATAATATAATAGAGACAGTAGATCTAGCTGGTCTGTCATAATATAATAGAGACAGTAGATCTAGCTGGTCTGTCATAATATAATAGAGACAGTATTTCTAGCTGGTCTGTCATAATGTAATAGAGACATGAGATATAGCTGGTCTGTCATAATATAATAGAGACATAGAGACAGTAGATCTAGCTGGTCTGTCATAATATAAAGAGACAGTAGATCTAGCTGGTCTGTCATAATATGATAGAGACAGTAGATCTAGCTGGTCTGTCATAATATAACAGAGACAGTAGATCTAGCTGGTTTGTTATAATATAATAGAGGCAGTAGATCTAGCTGGTCTGTCATAATATAATAGAGACAGTAGATCTAGCTGGTCTGTCATAATATAACAGAGGCAGTAGATCTAGCTGGTTTGTTATAATATAATTGTCATAATATAATAGAGACAGTAGATCTAGCTGGTCTGTCATAATATAATAGAGACAGTAGATCTAGCTGGTCTGTCATAATGTAATAGAGACAGTAGATCTAGCTGGTCTGTCATAATATAATAGAGACAGTAGATCTAGCTGGTCTGTCATAATATAATAGAGACAGTAGATCTAGCTGGTCTGTCATAATATAATAGAGACAGTAGATCTAGCTGGTCTGTCATAATATAATAGAGACAGTAGATCTAGCTGGTCTGTCATAATATAATAGAGACAGTAGATCTAGCTGGTCTGTCATAATATAATAGAGACAGTAGATCTAGCTGGTCTGTCATAATATAATAGAGACATGTAGATCTAGCTGGTCTGTCATAATATAATAGAGACAGTAGATCTAGCTGGTCTGTCATAATATAATAGAGACAGTAGATCTAGCTGGTCTGTCATAATATAATAGAGACAGTAGATCTAGCTGGTCTGTCATAATATAATAGAGACAGTAGATCTAGCTGGTCTGTCATAATATAATAGAGACAGTAGATCTAGCTGGTCTGTCATAATATAATAGAGACAGTAGATCTAGCTGGTCTGTCATAATATAATAGAGACAGTAGATCTAGCTGGTCTGTCATAATATAATAGAGACAGTAGATCTAGCTGGTCTGTCATAATATAATAGAGACAGTAGATCTAGCTGGTCTGTCATAATATAATAGAGACAGTAGATCTAGCTGGTCTGTCATAATATAATAGAGACAGTAGATCTAGCTGGTCTGTCATAATATAATAGAGACAGTAGATCTAGCTGGTCTGTCATAATATAATAGAGACAGTAGATCTAGCTGGTCTGTCATAATATAATAGAGACAGTAGATCTAGCTGGTCTGTCATAATATAATAGAGACAGTAGATCTAGCTGGTCTGTCATAATATAATAGAGACAGTAGATCTAGCTGGTCTGTCATAATATAATAGAGACAGTAGATCTAGCTGGTCTGTCATAATATAATAGAGACAGTAGATCTAGCTGGTCTGTCATAATATAATAGAGACAGTAGATCTAGCTGGTCTGTCATAATATAATAGAGACATGTAGATCTAGCTGGTCTGTCATAATATAATAGAGACAGTAGATCTAGCTGGTCTGTCATAATATAATAGAGACAGTAGATCTAGCTGGTCTGTCATAATATAATAGAGACAGTAGATCTAGCTGGTCTGTCATAATATAATAGAGACAGTAGATCTAGCTGGTCTGTCATAATATAATAGAGACAGTAGATCTAGCTGGTCTGTCATAATATAATAGAGACATAGAGACAGTAGATCTAGCTGGTCTGTCATATTATAATAGAGACAGTAGATCTAGCTGGTCTGTCATAATATAATAGAGACAGTAGATCTAGCTGGTCTGTCATAATATAATAGAGACAGTAGATCTAGCTGGTCTGTCATAATATAATAGAGACAGTAGATCTAGCTGGTCTGTCATAATATAATAGAGACAGTAGATCTAGCTGGTCTGTCATAATATAATAGAGACAGTAGATCTAGCTGGTCTGTCATAATATAATAGAGACAGTAGATCTAGCTGGTCTGTCATAATATAATAGAGACAGTAGATCTAGCTGGTCTGTCATAATATAATAGAGACAGTAGATCTAGCTGGTCTGTCATAATATAATAGAGACAGTAGATCTAGCTGGTCTGTCATAATATAATAGAGACAGTAGATCTAGCTGGTCTGTCATAATATAATAGAGACAGTAGATCTAGCTGGTCTGTCATAATATAATAGAGACATGTAGATCTAGCTGGTCTGTCATAATATAATAGAGACAGTAGATCTAGCTGGTCTGTCATAATATAATAGAGACAGTAGATCTAGCTGGTCTGTCATAATATAATAGAGACAGTAGATCTAGCTGGTCTGTCATAATATAATAGAGACAGTAGATCTAGCTGGTCTGTCATAATATAATAGAGACAGTAGATCTAGCTGGTCTGTCATAATATAATAGAGACAGTAGATCTAGCTGGTCTGTCATAATATAATAGAGACAGTAGATCTAGCTGGTCTGTCATAATATAATAGAGACAGTAGATCTAGCTGGTCTGTCATAATATAATAGAGACAGTAGATCTAGCTGGTCTGTCATAATATAATAGAGACAGTAGATCTAGCTGGTCTGTCATAATATAATAGAGACAGTAGATCTAGCTGGTCTGTCATAATATAATAGAGACAGTAGATCTAGCTGGTCTGTCATAATATAATAGAGACAGTAGATCTAGCTGGTCTGTCATATTATAATAGAGACAGTAGATCTAGCTGGTCTGTCATAATATAATAGAGACAGTAGATCTAGCTGGTCTGTCATAATATAATAGAGACAGTAGATCTAGCTGGTCTGTCATAATATAATAGAGACAGTAGATCTAGCTGGTCTGTCATAATATAATAGAGACAGTAGATCTAGCTGGTCTGTCATAATATAATAGAGACAGTAGATCTAGCTGGTCTGTCATAATATAATAGAGACAGTAGATCTAGCTGGTCTGTCATAATATAATAGAGACAGTAGATCTAGCTGGTCTGTCATAATATAATAGAGACAGTAGATCTAGCTGGTCTGTCATAATATAATAGAGACAGTAGATCTAGCTGGTCTGTCATAATATAATAGAGACAGTAGATCTAGCTGGTCTGTCATAATATAATAGAGACATGTAGATCTAGCTGGTCTGTCATAATATAATAGAGACAGTAGATCTAGCTGGTCTGTCATAATATAATAGAGACAGTAGATCTAGCTGGTCTGTCATAATATAATAGAGACAGTAGATCTAGCTGGTCTGTCATAATATAATAGAGACAGTAGATCTAGCTGGTCTGTCATAATATAATAGAGACAGTAGATCTAGCTGGTCTGTCATAATATAATAGAGACAGTAGATCTAGCTGGTCTGTCATAATATAATAGAGACAGTAGATCTAGCTGGTCTGTCATATTATAATAGAGACAGTAGATCTAGCTGGTCTGTCATAATATAATAGAGACATGTAGATCTAGCTGGTCTGTCATATATATAATAGAGACAGTAGATCTAGCTGGTCTGTCATAATATAATAGAGACAGTAGATCTAGCTGGTCTGTCATAATATAATAGAGACTAGAGACAGTAGATCTAGCTGGTCTGTCATATTATAATAGAGACAGTAGATCTAGCTGGTCTGTCATAATATAATAGAGACAGTAGATCTAGCTGGTCTGTCATAATATAATAGAGACAGTAGATCTAGCTGGTCTGTCATAATATAATAGAGACAGTAGATCTAGCTGGTCTGTCATAATATAATAGAGACAGTAGATCTAGCTGGTCTGTCATAATATAATAGAGACAGTAGATCTAGCTGGTCTGTCATAATATAATAGAGACAGTAGATCTAGCTGGTCTGTCATAATATAATAGAGACAGTAGATCTAGCTGGTCTGTCATAATATAATAGAGACAGTAGATCTAGCTGGTCTGTCATAATATAATAGAGACAGTAGATCTAGCTGGTCTGTCATAATATAATAGAGACAGTAGATCTAGCTGGTCTGTCATAATATAATAGAGACAGTAGATCTAGCTGGTCTGTCATAATATAATAGAGACAGTAGATCTAGCTGGTCTGTCATAATATAATAGAGACAGTAGATCTAGCTGGTCTGTCATAATATAATAGAGACAGTAGATCTAGCTGGTCTGTCATAATATAATAGAGACAGTAGATCTAGCTGGTCTGTCATAATATAATAGAGACAGTAGATCTAGCTGGTCTGTCATAATATATAATAGAGACAGTAGATCTAGCTGGTCTGTCATAATATAATAGAGACAGTAGATCTAGCTGGTCTGTCATAATATAATAGAGACAGTAGATCTAGCTGGTCTGTCATAATATAATAGAGACAGTAGATCTAGCTGGTCTGTCATAATATAATAGAGACAGTAGATCTAGCTGGTCTGTCATAATATAATAGAGACAGTAGATCTAGCTGGTCTGTCATAATATAATAGAGACAGTAGATCTAGCTGGTCTGTCATAATATAATAGAGACAGTAGATCTAGCTGGTCTGTCATAATATAATAGAGACAGTAGATCTAGCTGGTCTGTCATAATATAATAGAGACAGTAGATCTAGCTGGTCTGTCATAATATAATAGAGACAGTAGATCTAGCTGGTCTGTCATAATATAATAGAGACAGTAGATCTAGCTGGTCTGTCATAATATAATAGAGACAGTAGATCTAGCTGGTCTGTCATAATATAATAGAGACAGTAGATCTAGCTGGTCTGTCATAATATAATAGAGACAGTAGATCTAGCTGGTCTGTCATAATATAATAGAGACAGTAGATCTAGCTGGTCTGTCATAATATAATAGAGACAGTAGATCTAGCTGGTCTGTCATAATATAATAGAGACAGTAGATCTAGCTGGTCTGTCATAATATAATAGAGACAGTAGATCTAGCTGGTCTGTCATAATATAATAGAGACAGTAGATCTAGCTGGTCTGTCATAATATAATAGAGACATGTAGATCTAGCTGGTCTGTCATAATATAATAGAGACAGTAGATCTAGCTGGTCTGTCATAATATAATAGAGACAGTAGATCTAGCTGGTCTGTCATAATATAATAGAGACAGTAGATCTAGCTGGTCTGTCATAATATAATAGAGACAGTAGATCTAGCTGGTCTGTCATAATATAATAGAGACAGTAGATCTAGCTGGTCTGTCATAATATAATAGAGACAGTAGATCTAGCTGGTCTGTCATAATATAATAGAGACAGTAGATCTAGCTGGTCTGTCATAATATAATAGAGACAGTAGATCTAGCTGGTCTGTCATAATATAATAGAGACAGTAGATCTAGCTGGTCTGTCATAATATAATAGAGACAGTAGATCTAGCTGGTCTGTCATAATATAATAGAGACAGTAGATCTAGCTGGTCTGTCATAATATAATAGAGACAGTAGATCTAGCTGGTCTGTCATAATATAATAGAGACAGTAGATCTAGCTGGTCTGTCATAATATAATAGAGACATGTAGATCTAGCTGGTCTGTCATAATATAATAGAGACAGTAGATCTAGCTGGTCTGTCATAATATAATAGAGACAGTAGATCTAGCTGGTCTGTCATAATATAATAGAGACAGTAGATCTAGCTGGTCTGTCATAATATAATAGAGACAGTAGATCTAGCTGGTCTGTCATAATATAATAGAGACAGTAGATCTAGCTGGTCTGTCATAATATAATAGAGACAGTAGATCTAGCTGGTCTGTCATAATATAATAGAGACAGTAGATCTAGCTGGTCTGTCATAATATAATAGAGACAGTAGATCTAGCTGGTCTGTCATAATATAATAGAGACAGTAGATCTAGCTGGTCTGTCATAATATAATAGAGACAGTAGATCTAGCTGGTCTGTCATAATATAATAGAGACAGTAGATCTAGCTGGTCTGTCATAATATAATAGAGACAGTAGATCTAGCTGGTCTGTCATAATATAATAGAGACAGTAGATCTAGCTGGTCTGTCATATTATAATAGAGACAGTAGATCTAGCTGGTCTGTCATAATATAATAGAGACAGTAGATCTAGCTGGTCTGTCATAATATAATAGAGACAGTAGATCTAGCTGGTCTGTCATAATATAATAGAGACAGTAGATCTAGCTGGTCTGTCATAATATAATAGAGACAGTAGATCTAGCTGGTCTGTCATAATATAATAGAGACAGTAGATCTAGCTGGTCTGTCATAATATAATAGAGACAGTAGATCTAGCTGGTCTGTCATAATATAATAGAGACAGTAGATCTAGCTGGTCTGTCATAATATAATAGAGACAGTAGATCTAGCTGGTCTGTCATAATATAATAGAGACAGTAGATCTAGCTGGTCTGTCATAATATAATAGAGACAGTAGATCTAGCTGGTCTGTCATAATATAATAGAGACAGTAGATCTAGCTGGTCTGTCATAATATAATAGAGACAGTAGATCTAGCTGGTCTGTCATAATATAATAGAGACAGTAGATCTAGCTGGTCTGTCATAATATAATAGAGACAGTAGATCTAGCTGGTCTGTCATAATATAATAGAGACAGTGAGATCTAGCTGGTCTGTCATAATATAATAGAGACAGTAGATCTAGCTGGTCTGTCATAATATAATAGAGACAGTAGATCTAGCTGGTCTGTCATAATATAATAGAGACAGTAGATCTAGCTGGTCTGTCATATTATAATAGAGACAGTAGATCTAGCTGGTCTGTCATATTATAATAGAGACAGTAGATCTAGCTGGTCTGTCATAATATAATAGAGACATAGAGACAGTAGATCTAGCTGGTTTGTCATATTATAATAGAGACAGTAGATCTAGCTGGTCTGTCATAATATAATAGAGACAGTAGATCTAGCTGGTCTGTCATAATATAATAGAGACAGTAGATCTAGCTGGTCTGTCATATTATAATAGAGACAGTAGATCTAGCTGGTCTGTCATAATATAATAGAGACAGTAGATCTAGC
Source organism: Oncorhynchus tshawytscha (assembly GCF_018296145.1). NCBI lineage: Eukaryota > Metazoa > Chordata > Actinopteri > Salmoniformes > Salmonidae > Oncorhynchus > Oncorhynchus tshawytscha. Next base: position 66,781 of record NW_024609209.1, on the reverse strand, counting down.
TGGTCTGTCATAATATAATAGAGACATAGAGACAGTAGATCTAGCTGGTCTGTCATATTATAATAGAGACAGTAGATCTAGCTGGTCTGTCATAATATAATAGAGACAGTAGATCTAGCTGGTCTGTCATAATATAATAGAGACAGTAGATCTAGCTGGTCTGTCATAATATAATAGAGACAGTAGATCTAGCTGGTCTGTCATAATATAATAGAGACAGTAGATCTAGCTGGTCTGTCATAATATAATAGAGACAGTAGATCTAGCTGGTCTGTCATATATATAATAGAGACAGTAGATCTAGCTGGTCTGTCATAATATAATAGAGACAGTAGATCTAGCTGGTCTGTCATAATATAATAGAGACAGTAGATCTAGCTGGTCTGTCATAATATAATAGAGACAGTAGATATAGCTGGTCTGTCATAATATAATAGAGACATGTAGATCTAGCTGGTCTGTCATAATATAATAGAGACAGTAGATCTAGCTGGTCTGTCATAATATAATAGAGACAGTAGATCTAGCTGGTCTGTCATAATATAATAGAGACAGTAGATCTAGCTGGTCTGTCATATTATAATAGAGACAGTAGATCTAGCTGGTCTGTCATATTATAATAGAGACAGTAGATCTAGCTATTCTGTCATAATATAATAGAGACATAGAGACAGTAGATCTAGCTGGTTTGTCATATTATAATAGAGACAGTATATCTAGCTGGTCTGTCATATTACAATAGAGACAGTAGATCTAGGCTGGTCTGTCATAATATAATAGAGACAGTAGATCTAGCTGGTCTGTCATAATATAATAGAGACAGTAGATCTAGCTGGTCTGTCATAATATAATAGAGACAGTAGATCTAGCTGGTCTGTCATAATATAATAGAGACAGTAGATCTAGCTGGTCTGTCATAATATAATAGAGACAGTAGATCTAGCTGGTCTGTCATAATATAATAGAGACAGTAGATCTAGCTGGTCTGTCATAATATAATAGAGACAGTAGATCTAGCTGGTCTGTCATAATATAATAGAGACAGTAGATCTAGCTGGTCTGTCATAATATAATAGAGACAGTAGATCTAGCTGGTCTGTCATAATATAATAGAGACAGTAGATCTAGCTGGTCTGTCATAATATAATAGAGACAGTAGATCTAGCTGGTCTGTCATAATATAATAGAGACAGTAGATCTAGCTGGTCTGTCATATTATAATAGAGACAGTAGATCTAGCTGGTCTGTCATAATATAATAGAGACATAGTAGATCTAGCTGGTCTGTCATAATATAATAGAGACAGTAGATCTAGCTGGTCTGTCATAATATAATAGAGACAGTAGATCTAGCTGGTCTGTCATAATATAATAGAGACAGTAGATCTAGCTGGTCTGTCATAATATAATAGAGACAGTAGATCTAGCTGGTCTGTCATAATATAATAGAGACAGTAGATCTAGCTGGTCTGTCATAATATAATAGAGACAGTAGATCTAGCTGGTCTGTCATAATATAATAGAGACAGTAGATCTAGCTGGTCTGTCATAATATAATAGAGACAGTAGATCTAGCTGGTCTGTCATAATATAATAGAGACAGTAGATCTAGCTGGTCTGTCATAATATAATAGAGACAGTAGATCTAGCTGGTCTGTCATAATATAATAGAGACAGTAGATCTAGCTGGTCTGTCATAATATAATAGAGACAGTAGATCTAGCTGGTCTGTCATAATATAATAGAGACAGTAGATCTAGCTGGTCTGTCATAATATAATAGAGACAGTAGATCTAGCTGGTCTGTCATAATATAATAGAGACAGTAGATCTAGCTGGTCTGTCATAATATAATAGAGACAGTAGATCTAGCTGGTCTGTCATAATATAATAGAGACAGTAGATCTAGCTGGTCTGTCATAATATAATAGAGACAGTAGATCTAGCTGGTCTGTCATAATATAATAGAGACAGTAGATCTAGCTGGTCTGTCATAATATAATAGAGACAGTAGATCTAGCTGGTCTGTCATAATATAATAGAGACAGTAGATCTAGCTGGTCTGTCATAATATAATAGAGACAGTAGATCTAGCTGGTCTGTCATAATATAATAGAGACAGTAGATCTAGCTGGTCTGTCATAATATAATAGAGACAGTAGATCTAGCTGGTCTGTCATAATATAATAGAGACAGTAGATCTAGCTGGTCTGTCATAATATAATAGAGACAGTAGATCTAGCTGGTCTGTCATAATATAATAGAGACAGTAGATCTAGCTGGTCTGTCATAATATAATAGAGACAGTAGATCTAGCTGGTCTGTCATAATATAATAGAGACAGTAGATCTAGCTGGTCTGTCATAATATAATAGAGACAGTAGATCTAGCTGGTCTGTCATAATATAATAGAGACATGTAGATCTAGCTGGTCTGTCATAATATAATAGAGACAGTAGATCTAGCTGGTCTGTCATAATATAATAGAGACAGTAGATCTAGCTGGTCTGTCATAATATAATAGAGACAGTAGATCTAGCTGGTCTGTCATAATATAATAGAGACAGTAGATCTAGCTGGTCTGTCATAATATAATAGAGACAGTAGATCTAGCTGGTCTGTCATAATATAATAGAGACAGTAGATCTAGCTGGTCTGTCATATTATAATAGAGACAGTAGATCTAGCTGGTCTGTCATAATATAATAGAGACAGTAGATCTAGCTGGTCTGTCATAATATAATAGAGACAGTAGATCTAGCTGGTCTGTCATAATATAATAGAGACAGTAGATCTAGCTGGTCTGTCATAATATAATAGAGACAGTAGATCTAGCTGGTCTGTCATAATATAATAGAGACAGTAGATCTAGCTGGTCTGTCATAATATAATAGAGACAGTAGATCTAGCTGGTCTGTCATAATATAATAGAGACAGTAGATCTAGCTGGTCTGTCATAATATAATAGAGACAGTAGATCTAGCTGGTCTGTCATAATATAATAGAGACAGTAGATCTAGCTGGTCTGTCATAATATAATAGAGACAGTAGATCTAGCTGGTCTGTCATAATATAATAGAGACAGTAGATCTAGCTGGTCTGTCATAATATAATAGAGACAGTAGATCTAGCTGGTCTGTCATAATATAATAGAGACAGTAGATCTAGCTGGTCTGTCATAATATAATAGAGACAGTAGATCTAGCTGGTCTGTCATAATATAATAGAGACATGTAGATCTAGCTGGTCTGTCATAATATAATAGAGACAGTAGATCTAGCTGGTCTGTCATAATATAATAGAGACATGTAGATCTAGCTGGTCTGTCATAATATAATAGAGACAGTAGATCTAGCTGGTCTGTCATATTATAATAGAGACAGTAGATCTAGCTATTCTGTCATAATATAATAGAGACATAGAGACAGTAGATCTAGCAGGTTTGTCATGGCTATAATAGAGACATTCTAGATGTCATAATATAATAGAGCATTAGATCTAGGCGTCATAATATAATAGAGACAGTATATCTAGCCGGGTCTGTCATATTATAAGAGAGACATATATTGTAGATCTAGCTGGTCTGTCATAATGTAACAGAGACATGAGATCTAGCTGGTTTGTTATAATATAACAGAGACATAGAGACAGTCTCTCATAATTGAATAGAGACAGTATATGTATGGTCTGTTATATTATAATAGAAGACAGTAGACCTAGTGTCTACCATAAATACAATAGAGACAGAGACAGTAGAACTAGCTGGTCTCTCATATTATACAATCTAGATAGCAGTGCTCTGCAGATCTAGCTGGTCTGTCATATTATAATAGAGACAGTAGATCTAGCTTGTCTACCATAATATAATAAAGACATAGAGACAGTAGATCTAGCTGTTCTACCATAATATAATAGAGACAGTAGATCTAGCTGGTTTGTCAAATTATAAGAGAGACAGGAGATCTAGCTGGTCTGTCATAATATAATAGAGACAGTAGATCTAGCTGGTCTGTCATAATATAATAGAGACAGTATATCTAGCTGGTCTGTCATATTATAATAGAGACAGTAGATCTAGCTGGTCTGTCATAACAGAGACAGTAATAGAGACAGTAGATCTAGCTGGTTCGTCGTAATATAATAGAGACAGTAGATCTAGCTGGTCTGTCATATTGGCACAGAGACAGTAGATTTAGCTGGTCTGTCATAATATAATAGAGACAGTAGATCTAGCTGGTCTGTCATAACATAATAGAGACAGTATATCTAGCTGGTCTGTCATATTATAATAGAGACAGGAGATCTATTGGTCTACGTCATGAATAGGGACAGTAGATCAGCTGGTCTGTCATAATATAGACAGTAGATCTACCTGGTCTGTCATATTATAATAGAGACAGTAGATCTAGCTGGTCTGGCATAATGTAATAGAGACATGAGATCTAGCTGGTCCGTCATATTATAACAGAGACAGTAGACCAGAGATGTAGCTGTCTGTCATAATATAAGAGAGACATAGAGACAGTAGATCTAGCTGGTCTGTCATAATATAACAGAGACAGTAGATATAGCTGGTCTTGTTATAATATAACAGAGACAGTAGATCTAGCTGGTCTGCCATAAGTACTTAATAGAGACAGTATATCTAGCTGTCTGTCATATTATAATAGAGACAGTAGATCTAGCTGGCTGTCATAATGTAATAGAGGCAGTAGATCTAGCTGGTCTGTCATATTATAATAGGGACAGTAGATCTAGATGGTCTGTTAGAATATAACAGTGACATGAGATCTAGCTGGTCTTATAATATAATACAGACAGTAGATCTAGCTGGTCTGTCATAATATAAAAGAGACATGAGATCTAGCTGGTCTGTCATAATATAATAGAGACAGTAGATCTAGCTGTTCTGTCATATTATAATAGAGACAGAGATCTAGTTGGTCTGTCATAATATAACAGAGACAGTAGATCTAGCTATTCTGTCATATTATAATATATGCAGAGATCTAGCTGGTCTGTCATATTATAATAGAGACAGTAGAGGATCTATTGGTCTGTCATAATATAATAGACAGTGATCTAGCTTGTCTGTCATAGTACAATAGAGACAGATCTAGCTGGTCTGTCGTAATATAACAGAGACAGTATATCTAGCTATCTGTCATAATATACAGAGACAGTAGATCTAGCTGGTCTCTCATAACATAATAGAGACTGTAGATCTAGCTGGTCTGTCATAACATAATAGAGACAGTAGATCTAGCTGGTCTGTCATAACATAACAGAGACAGTAGATCTAGCTGGGTCTGTCATAATGTAATAGAGGCAGTAGACGAAATGGGTCTGTCATAATATAACAGACAGTATCTACTGGTCTGTCATAACATAATAGAGACACTGATCTAGCTGGTCCGGGTATAATATAATAGAGACATGAGATCTTGCTGTCCTGTCATAATATAATAGAGACATGAGATCTAGCTGGTCTGTCATAATGTAAAAGAGACAGTAGATGTAGCTGGTCTGTCATAACATAATAGAGACAGCAGATCTAGCTGGGTCTGTCATAATATATAACAGAGACAGCAGATCTAGCTGGTCTGTCATAATATAATAGAGACAGTAGACTAGCTATTCTGTCACAATATAATAGAGACAGAGACAATAGATCTAGCTGGGTCTCTCATATTATGATAGAGACAGTAGATCTAGCTGGTCTGTCATAATATAATAGAGACATTAGACTCTAGGCTGGTCTACCATAATATAATAGAGACAGTAGATCTAGCTGGTCTGTCAAAATGTAATAGAGACAGTAGATCTAGCTGGTCTCTCATAATATAATAGAGACAGTAGATCTAGCTGGTCTGTCATGTTATAATAGAGACAGTAGATCTAGCTGGTCTGTCATATTAATAATAGAGACAGGAGATCTAGCTGGTCTGTCATAATATAATAGAGACAGTAGATCTAGCTGACTGTCATATTATAACAGAGACATTAGATCTAGCTGGTCTGTCATAACATAATAGAGACAGTATATCTAGCTGGTCTGTCATAATGTAATCGAGACAGTAGATCTAGCTGTCTGTCATAATATAATAGAGACATAGAGACAGTAGATCTAAACTGGTCTGTTATAATATAATAGAGACCGTAGATGTAGCTGGTCTGTCATAATATAATAGAGACAGTAGATCTAGCTGGGGTCTCTCATAATATAATAGAGACACTAGATCTAGCTGGTCTGTCATATTATAATAGAGACATGAGATCTAGCTGGTCCGGGCTATAATATAATAGAGACAGTAGATCAAGCTGGCTGTCATAATGTACAATAGAGACATGAGATCTAGGTGGTCTGTCATAACATAATAGAGACAGTAGATCAGCTGGTCTACCATAATATAATAGAGACATAGAGACAGTAGATCTAGCTGGCCTGTCATATTATAATAGAGACAGTAGATCTAGCTATTCTGTCACAACATAACAGAGCATTACAGACACAGATCTAGCAGGCTTCATTAAGCATATGATAGAGACAGTAGATCTAGCTGGGTCTGTCATAATAGTTGGCCAGGAGACATTAGATCGCATGGCCTGTCATAATATAACAGAGTGCATGGAGATCTAGCTGGTCTGTCATAATATCAGAGACATAGAGACAGCAGATTCAGCTAACTTGCTATAAATATAATAGAGACAGTAGATCTAGCTGGTCTGTCATAATATTATAGAGACAGTAGATCTTGCTGGTCTCTCATAAATATAATAGAGACAGTAGATCTAGCTGGTCTGTTTATAATATAATAGAGATAGTAGATTGCTATTCCTCATAATATATTAGAGACAGTATATCTAGCTGGTCTGTCACACTAAGTGTTATATTACTTAGACGTAGCTTGGCCTGGTCATAATATAATAGGAGACAGTAGACTAGCTATCTATTGCAGTCATACGAGACAGTAGATCTAGCTGGTCTGTCATAATATAATAGAGACAGTAGATCTAGCTGGTCTGTCATAATATAATAGAGACAGTAGATCTAGCTGGTCTGTCATATTATAATAGAGACAGTAGATCTAGCTTGTCTGTCATAATATAATAGAGACATAGAGACAGTAGATCTAGCTGGTCTGTCATAATATAATAGAGACAGTAGATCTAGCTGGTCTGTCATAATATAATAGAGACAGTAGATCTAGCTGGTCTGTCATAATATAATAGAGACAGTAGATCTAGCTGGTCTGTCATAATATAATAGAGACAGTAGATCTAGCTGGTCTGTCATAATATAATAGAGACAGTAGATCTAGCTGGTCTGTCATAATATAATAGAGACAGTAGATCTAGCTGGTCTGTCATAATATAATAGAGACAGTAGATCTAGCTGGTCTGTCATAATATAATAGAGACAGTAGATCTAGCTGGTCTGTCATAATATAATAGAGACAGTAGATCTAGCTGGTCTCTCATAATTGAATAGAGACAGTAGATCTACCTGGTCTGTCATATTATAATAGAGACACTAGATCTAGCTGGTCTGGCATAATGTAATAGAGACATGAGATCTAGCTGAGGTATGTAATATAATAGAGAGACAGTAGATCTTAGCTGGTCTGTCATAATAATATACAGAAGACAGTAGTATCTAGCTGGTCTGTCATACTATAAAAGACAGTAGATCTAGCTGGTCTGTCATAATATAATAGAGACAGTAGATCTAGCTGGTCTCTCATAATATAATAGAGACAGTAGATCTAGCTGGTCTGTCATAATATAATAGAGACAGTAGACTAGCTGGTCTGTCGTAACATAATAGAGACAGTAGATCTAGCTGGTCTGTCATAATATAGAGACATAGAGACAGTAGATCTAGCTGGTCTGTTGTAATATAATAGAGACAGTATATCTAGCTGGTCTGTCATAATATAATAGAGGCAGTAGAGACAGTAGATCTAGCTGGTCTGTCTATAATATAATAGGGACAGTAGATCTAGCTGGTCTGTTATAATATAATAGAGACAGTAGATCTAGCTGGTCTGTCATAATATAATAGAGACAGTAGATCTAGCTGGTCTGTCATAATATAAAGAGACATGAGATCTAGCTGGTCTGGGTCATAATATAATAGAGACAGTAGATCTAGCTGGTCTGTTATAATATAATAGAGACAGTAGATCTACCTGGTCTGTCATATTATAATAGAGACAGTAGATCTAGCTGGTCTGTCATAATATAACAGAGACATTACACCTAGCTGTGTCTACCATAATATAATAGAGACAGAGACAGTAGATCTAGCTTCCAAGTTTGTCATATTATAATAGAGACAGTAGATCTAGCTGGTCTGTCATAATATAATAGAGACAGTAGATCTAGCTGGTCTGTCATAATATAATAGAGACAGTAGATCTAGCTGGTCTGTCATAATATAATAGAGACAGTAGATCTAGCTGGTCTGTTATAATATAATAGAGACAGTAGATCTAGCTGGTTTGTTATAATATAATAGAGACAGTAGATTTAGCTGGTCTGTCATAATATAATAGAGACAGTAGATCTAGCTGGTCTGTCATAATATAATAGAGACAGTAGAACTAGCTGGTCTGTCATAATATAATAGAGACAGTAGATCTAGCTGGTCTGTCATAATATAATAGAGACAGTAGATCTAGCTGGTTTATTATAATATAATAGAGACAGTAGATCTAGCTGGTTTGTCATAATTGATAATAGAGACAGTGATCTAGCTGGTCTGTCATAATGTAATAGAGGCAGTAGATCTAGATGGTCTGTCATAATATAATAGGGACAGTAGATCTAGCTGGTCTCTCATAATATAATAGAGACAGTAGATCTAGCTGGTCTGTCATAATATAATAGAGACAGTAGATCTAGCTGGTCTGTCATAATATAATAGAGACAGTAGATCTAGCTGGTCTGTCATAATATAATAGAGACAGTAGAACTAGCTGGTCTGTCATAATATAATAGAGACAGTAGATCTAGCTGGTCTGTCATAATATAATAGAGACAGTAGATCTAGCTGGTCTGTCATAATATAATAGAGACAGTAGATCTAGCTGGTCTGTCATAATATAATAGAGACAGTGAGATGTAGCTGGTCTGTCATAATATAACAGAGACAGTAGATCTAGCTGGTCTGTCATATTATAACAGAGACAGTAGATCTAGCTGGTCTGTCATAATATAATAGAGACAGTAGATCTAGCTGGTCTGTCATAACATAATAGAGACAGTAGATCTAGCTGGTCTGTCATAATGTAATAGAGACAGTAGATCTAGCTGGTCTGTCATAATATAATAGAGACAGTAGATCTAGCTGGTCTGTCATAATATAACAGAGACAGTAGATCTAGCTGGTCTGTCATAATATAAAGAGACAGTAGATCTAGCTGGTCTGTCATAATATAATAGAGACAGTAGATCTAGCTGGTCTGTCATAATATAATAGAGGCAGTAGATCTAGCTGGTCTGTCATAATATAAGAGACAGTAGATCTAGCTGGTCTGTCATAATATAACAGAGACAGTAGATCTAGCTGGTCTGTCATAATATAATAGAGACAGTAGATCTAGCCTGGTCTCTCATAATTAATAGAGACATAGAGACAGTAGATCTAGCTGGTCTGTCATATTATAATAGAGACAGTAGATCTAGCGTGTCTACCATAATATAATAGAGACATAGAGACTAGATCTGGTCTGTCATTATAATAGAGACATAGAGACAGTAGACCTAGCTGGTCTGTCATAATATAATAGAGACAGTAGATCTAGCTGGCCTGTCATAATATCATAGAGATAGTATATCTAGCTGGTCTGTCATAATATAATAGAGACAGTAGATTTAGCTGGTCTGTCATAATATAAAGAGACATAGATCTAGCTGGTCTGTCATAATATAATAGAGACAGTAGATCTAGCTGGTCTGTCATAATATAATAGAGACAGTAGATCTAGCTGGTCTGTCATATTATAATAGAGACAGTAGATCTAGCTGGTCTGTCATAACATAATAGAGACAGTAGACTAGCTGGTCTGTCATAATATAATAGAGACAGTAGATCTAGCTGGTCTGTCATAATATAATAGAGACAGTAGATCTAGCTGGTGTCTCATAATATAATAGAGACAGTAGATCTAGCTGGTCTGTCATAATATAATAGAGACAGTAGATCTAGCTGGTCTGTCATAATATAATAGAGACAGTAGATCTAGCTGGTCTGTCATAAATATAATAGAGACAGTAGATCTAGCTGGTCTGTCATAATATAAAAGAGACAGTAGATCTAGCTGGTCTGTCATAATATAACAGAGACAGTAGACCTAGCTGGTCTGTCATAATATAACAGAGACAGTAGATCTAGCTGGTCTGTCATAATATAATAGAGACAGTGATCTAGCTGGTCTGTCATAATATAATAGAGACAGTAGATCTGGCTGGTCTGTCATAATATAATAGAGACAGTAGATTTGGCTGGTCTCTCATAATATAATAGAGACAGTAGATCTAGCTGGTTTATCATAATATAATAGAGACAGTAGACCTAGCTGGTCTGTCATAATATAATAGAGACAGTAGATCTAGCTGGCCTGTCATAATATAATAGAGACAGTAGATCTAGCTGGTCTGTCATATTATAATAGAGACAGTAGATCTAGCTGGTCTGTCATTATAATAGAGACAGTAGATCTAGCTGGTCTACCATAATATAATAGAGACAGTAGATCTAGCTGGTCTGTCATATTATAATAGAGACAGTAGATCTAGCTGGTCTGTCATAATATAATAGAGACAGTAGATCTAGCTGGTCTGTCATAATATAATAGAGACAGTAGATCTAGCTGGTCTGTTATAATATAATAGAGACAGTATATCTAGCTGGTCTGTTATAATATAATAGAGACAGTATATCTAGCTGGTTTGTTATAATATAACAGAGACAGTAGATCTAGCTGGTCTGTCATAATATAATAGAGACATTAGACCTAGCTGGTCTGTCAAAATATAATAGAGACAGTAGATCTAGCTGGTCTGTCATATTATAACAGAGACAGTAGATCTAGCTGGTTTGTTATAATATAATAGAGACATAGTAGACTAGCTGGTCTGTCATAATATAATAGAGACAGTAGATCTAGCTGGTCTGTCATAATATAATATAGACAGTAGATCTAGCTGGTCTGTCTTAATATAAAAGAGACATTAGATCTAGCTGGTCTGTCATAATTTAAAAGAGGCAGTAGCTCTAGCTGGTCTGTCATAATATAATAGAGACAGTAGATCTAGCTGGTATGTCATAATATAATAGAGACAGTAGTTCTAGCTGGTCTGACATAATATAATAGAGACAGTAGACCTAGCTGGTCTGTCATATTATAATAGAGACAGTAGATCTAGCTGGTCTGTCATATCATAACAGAGACAGTAGATCTAGCTGGTCTGTCTTAATATAAAAGAGACATTAGATCTAGCTGGTCTGTCATGATATAATAGAGACAGTAGATCTAGCTGGTCTGTCATAATATAATAGAGACAGTAGATCTAGCTGGTCTGTCATAATATAATAGAGACAGTGATCTAGCTGGTCTGTCATAATGTAATAGAGACAGTAGATCTAGCTGGTCTGTCATGGCTAACAGAGACATTAGACTAGCTGGTCTGTCATACTATAAAGAGACAGTAGATCTAGCTGGTCTTGTCATAATATAACAGAGACAGTAGATCTAGCTGGTCTGTCATAATATAACAGAGACAGTAGATCTAGCTGGTCTGTCATAATATAATAGAGACAGTAGATCTAGCTGGTCTGTCATAATATAATAGAGACAGTAGATCTAGCTGGTCTGTCATAATATAATAGAGACAGTAGATCTAGCTGGTCTGTCATAATATAATAGAGACAGTAGATCTAGCTGGTCTGTCATAATATAATAGAGACAGTAGATCTAGCTGGTTTGTTATAATATAACAGAGACAGTAGATCTAGCTGGTCTGTCATAATATAATAGAGACAGTAGATCCTAGCTGGTCTGTCATAATATAATAGAGACAGTAGATCTAGCTGGTCTGTCATAATATAACAGAGACAGTAGATCTAGCTGGTCTGTCATAATATAATAGAGACAGTAGATCTAGCTGGTTTGTTATAATATAACAGAGACAGTAGATCTAGCTGGTCTGTCATAATATAACAGAGACAGTAGATCTAGCTGGTCTGTCATAATATAATAGAGACAGTAGATCTAGCATGGTCTGTCATAATATAATAGAGACAGTAGATCTAGCTGGTCTGTCATAACATAATAGAGACAGTAGATCTAGCTGGTCTTGTCATAATGTAATAGAGACAGTAGATCTAGCTGGTCTGTCATAATATAATAGAGACAGTAGATCTAGCTGGTCTGTCATAATATAATAGAGACAGTAGATCTAGCTGGTCTGTCATAATATAATAGAGACAGTAGATCTAGCTGGTCTGTCATAATATAATAGAGACAGTGAATCTAGCTGGTCTGTCATATTATAACAGAGACAGTAGATCTAGCTGGTCTGTCATACTATAAAAGAGACAGTAGATCTAGCTGGTCTGTCATATTATAATAGAGACAGTAGATCTAGCTGGTCTATTATAATATAATAGAGACAGTAGATCTAGCTGGTCTGTCATAATATAATAGAGACAGTAGATCTAGCTGGTCTCTCATAATATAATAGAGACAGTAGATCTAGCTGGTCTGTCATAATACAATAGAGACAGTAGATCTAGCTGGTCTGTCATAACATAATAGAGACAGTAGATCTAGCTGGTCTGTCATAATATAATAGAGACAGTAGATCTAGCTGGTCTGTTATAATATAATAGAGACAGTAGATCTAGCTGGTCTGTCATAATATAATAGAGACAGTAGATCTAGCTGGTCTGTCATAATATAACAGAGACAGTAGATCTACCTGGTCTCTCATAATTGAATAGAGACAGTATATCTAGCTGGTCTGTCATATTATAATAGAGACAGTAGATCTAGCGTGTCTACCATAATATAATAGAGACATAGAGACAGTAGATCTAGCTGGTTTGTCATATTATAATAGACACAGTAGACCTAGCTGGTCTCTCATAATATAATAGAGACAGTAGATCTAGCTGGCCTGTCATAATATCATAGAGACAGTATATCTAGCTGGTCTGTCATAATATAATAGAGACAGTAGATTTAGCTGGTCTGTCATAATGTAAAAGAGACATGAGATCTAGCTGGTCTGTCATAATATAATAGAGACAGTAGATCTAGCTGGTCTGTCATATTATAATAGAGACAGTAGATCTAGCTGGTCTGTCATAATATAATAGAGACAGTAGATCTAGCTGGTCTGTCATAATATAATAGAGACAGTAGATCTAGCTGGTCTGTCATAATATAATAGAGACAGTAGATCTAGCTGGTCTGTCATAATATAATAGAGACAGTAGATCTAGCTGGTCTGTCATAATATAATAGAGACAGTAGATCTAGCTGGTCTGTCATAATATAATAGAGACAGTAGATCTAGCTGGTCTGTCATAATATAATAGAGACAGTAGATCTAGCTGGTCTGTCATAATATAATAGAGACAGTAGATTTAGCTGGTCTCTCATAATATAATAGAGACAGTAGATCTAGCTGGTCTGTCATAATATAATAGAGACAGTATATCTAGCTGGTCTGTCATACTATAAAAGAGACAGTAGATCTAGCTGGTCTGTCATAATATAACAGAGACAGTAGATCTAGCTGGTTTATTATAATATAACAGAGACAGTAGATCTACCTGGTCTCTCATAATTGAATAGAGACAGTATATCTAGCTGGTCTGTCATATTATAATAGAGACAGTAGATCTAGCGTGTCTACCATAATATAATAGAGACATAGAGACAGTAGATCTAGCTGGTTTGTCATATTATAATAGACACAGTAGACCTAGCTGGTCTCTCATAATATAATAGAGACAGTAGATCTAGCTGGTCTGTCATAATATCATAGAGACAGTAGATCTAGCTGGTCTGTCATAATATAATAGAGACAGTAGATCTAGCTGGTCTGTCATATTATAATAGAGACAGTAGATCTAGCTGGTCTGTCATAATATAATAGAGACATAGAGACAGTAGATCTAGCTGGTCTGTCATATTATAACAGAGACAGTAGATCTAGCTGGTGTGTCATAATAGAATTGAGACAGTAGATCTAGCTGGTCAGTCATAATATAATAGAGACAGTAGATCTAGCTGGTCTGTCATAATATAATAGAGACAGTAGATCTAGCTGGTCTGTCATAATATAATAGAGACAGTAGATCTAGCTGGTCTGTCATAATATAATAGAGACAGTAGATCTAGCTGGTCTGTCATAATATAATAGAGACAGTAGATCTAGCTGGTCTGTCATAATATAATAGAGACAGTAGATCTAGCTGGTCTGTCATAATATAATAGAGACAGTAGATCTAGCTGGTCTGTCATAATATAATAGAGACAGTAGATCTAGCTGGTCTGTCATAATATAATAGAGACAGTAGATCTAGCTGGTCTGTCATAATATAATAGAGACAGTAGATCTAGCTGGTCTGTCATAATATAATAGAGACAGTAGATCTAGCTGGTCTGTCATAATATAATAGAGACAGTAGATCTAGCTGGTCTGTCATAATATAATAGAGACAGTAGATCTAGCTGGTCTGTCATAATATAATAGAGACAGTAGATCTAGCTGGTCTGTCATAATATAATAGAGACAGTAGATCTAGCTGGTCTGTCATAATATAACAGAGACAGTAGATCTAGCTGGTCTGTCATAATATAATAGAGACAGTAGATCTAGCTGGTCTGTCATAATATAATAGAGACAGTAGATCTAGCTGGTCTGTCATAATATAATAGAGACAGTAGATCTAGCTGGTCTGTCATAATATAATAGAGACAGTAGATCTAGCTGGTCTGTCATAATATAATAGAGACAGTAGATCTAGCTGGTCTGTCATAATATAATAGAGACAGTAGATCTAGCTGGTCTGTCATAATATAATAGAGACAGTAGATCTAGCTGGTCTGTCATATATAATAGAGACAGTAGATCTAGCTGGTCTGTCATAATATAATAGAGACAGTAGATCTAGCTGGTCTGTCATAATATAATAGAGACAGTAGATCTAGCTGGTCTGTCATAATATAATAGAGACAGTAGATCTAGCTGGTCTGTCATAATATAATAGAGACAGTAGATCTAGCTGGTCTGTCATAATATAATAGAGACAGTAGATCTAGCTGGTCTGTCATAATATAATAGAGACAGTAGAACTAGCTGGTCTGTCATATTATAATAGAGACAGTAGATCTAGCTGGTCTACCATAATATAATAGAGACATAGAGACAGTAGATCTAGCTGGTTTGTCATATTATAATAGAGACAGTAGATCTAGCTGGTCTGTTATAACATAATAGAGACAGTAGATCTAGCTGGTCTGTCATAATATAATAGAGACAGTAGATCTTGCTGGTCTCTCATAATATAATAGAGACAGTAGATCTAGCTGGTCTGTCATACTATAAAAGAGACAGTAGATCTAGCTGGTCTGTCATAATATAATAGAGACAGTAGATCTAGCTGGTCTGTCATAATATAATAGAGACAGTAGAACTAGCTGGTCTGTTATAATATAACAGAGACAGTAGATCTAGCTGGTTTGTTATAATATAATAGAGGCAGTAGATCTAGCTGGTCGGTCATAATATAATAGAGACAGTAGATCTAGCTGGTCTGTCATAATATAATAGAGACAGTAGAACTAGCTGGTCTGTCATATTATAATAGAGACAGTAGATCTAGCTGGTTTGTTATAATATAATAGAGACAGTAGATCTACATAATATAGAGACAGTAGATCTAGCTGGTCTGTCATAATATAATAGAGACAGTAGATCTAGCTGGTCTGTCATAATATAATAGAGACAGTAGATCTAGCTGGTCTGTCATAATATAATAGAGACAGTAGATCTAGCTGGTCTGTCATAATATAATAGAGACAGTAGATCTAGCTGGTCTGTCATAATATAATAGAGACAGTAGATCTAGCTGGTCTGTCATAATATAATAGAGACAGTAGAACTAGCTGGTCTGTTATAATATAACAGAGACAGTAGATCTAGCTGGTTTGTTATAATATAATAGAGGCAGTAGATCTAGCTGGTTGGTCATAATATAATAGAGACAGTAGATCTAGCTGGTCTGTCATAATATAATAGAGACAGTAGAACTAGCTGGTCTGTCATATTATAATAGAGACAGTAGATCTAGCTGGTCTACCATAATATAATAGAGACATAGAGACAGTAGATCTAGCTGGTCTGTCATAATATACAGTAGATCTAGCTGGTCTGTCATAATATAATAGAGACAGTAGATCTAGCTGGTCTGTCATAATATAATAGAGACAGTAGATCTAGCTGGTCTGTCATAATATAATAGAGACAGTAGATCTAGCTGGTCTGTCATAATATAATAGAGACAGTAGATCTAGCTGGTCTGTCATAATATAATAGAGACAGTAGATCTAGCTGGTCTGTCATAATATAATAGAGACAGTAGATCTAGCTGGTCTGTCATAATATAATAGAGACAGTAGATCTAGCTGGTCTGTCATAATATAATAGAGACAGTAGATCTAGCTGGTCTGTCATAATATAATAGAGACAGTATATCTAGCTGGTCTGTCATACTATAAAAGAGACAGTAGATCTAGCTGGTCTGTCATAATATAACAGAGACAGTAGATCTAGCTGGTTTATTATAATATAACAGAGACAGTAGATCTACCTGGTCTCTCATAATTGAATAGAGACAGTATATCTAGCTGGTCTGTCATATTATAATAGAGACAGTAGATCTAGCGTGTCTACCATAATATAATAGAGACATAGAGACAGTAGATCTAGCTGGTTTGTCATATTATAATAGACACAGTAGACCTAGCTGGTCTCTCAATATAATAGAGACAGTAGATCTAGCTGGTCTGTCATAATATAATAGAGACAGTAGATCTAGCTGGTCTGTCATATATATAATAGAGACAGTAGATCTAGCTGGTCTGTCATAATATAATAGAGACAGTAGATCTAGCTGGTCTGTCATAATATAATAGAGACAGTAGATCTAGCTGGTCTGTCATAATATAATAGAGACAGTAGATCTAGCTGGTCTGTCATAATATAATAGAGACAGTAGATCTAGCTGGTCTGTCATAATATAATAGAGACAGTAGATCTAGCTGGTCTGTCATAATATAATAGAGACAGTAGATCTAGCTGGTCTGTCATAATATAATAGAGACAGTAGATCTAGCTGGTCTGTCATAATATAATAGAGACAGTAGATCTAGCTGGTCTGTCATAATATAATAGAGACAGTAGATCTAGCTGGTCTGTCATAATATAATAGAGACAGTAGATCTAGCTGGTCTGTCATAATATAATAGAGACAGTAGATCTAGCTGGTCTGTTATAATATAATAGAGACAGTAGATCTAGCTGGTCTGTCATAATATAATAGAGACAGTAGATCTAGCTGGTCTGTCATAATATAATAGACAGTAGACTAGCTAGAGACAGTAGATCTAGCTGGTCTGTCATATTATAATAGAGACAGTAGATCTAGCTGGTCTGTCATAATATAATAGAGACAGTAGATCTAGCTGGTCTGTCATAATATAATAGAGACAGTAGATCTAGCTGGTCTGTCATATTATAATAGAGACAGTAGATCTAGCTGGTCTGTCATAATATAATAGAGACAGTAGATCTAGCTGGTCTGTCATAATATAATAGAGACAGTAGATCTAGCTGGTCTGTCATAATATAATAGAGACAGTAGATCTAGCTGGTCTGTCATAATATAATAGAGACAGTAGATCTAGCTGGTCTGTCATAATATAATAGAGACAGTAGATCTAGCTGGTCTGTCATAATATAATAGAGACAGTAGATCTAGCTGGTCTGTCATAATATAATAGAGACAGTAGATCTAGCTGGTCTGTCATAATATAATAGAGACAGTAGATCTAGCTGGTCTGTCATAATATAATAGAGACAGTAGATCTAGCTGGTCTGTCATAATATAATAGAGACAGTAGATCTAGCTGGTCTGTCATAATATAATAGAGACAGTAGATCTAGCTGGTCTGTCATAATATAATAGAGACAGTAGATCTAGCTGGTCTGTCATAATATAATAGAGACAGTAGATCTAGCTGGTCTGTCATAATATAATAGAGACAGTAGATCTAGCTGGTCTGTCATAATATAATAGAGACAGTAGATCTAGCTGGTCTGTCATAATATAATAGAGACAGTAGATCTAGCTGGTCTGTCATAATATAATAGAGACAGTAGATCTAGCTGGTCTGTCATAATATAATAGAGACAGTAGATCTAGCTGGTCTGTCATAATATAATAGAGACAGTAGATCTAGCTGGTCTGTCATAATATAATAGAGACAGTAGATCTAGCTGGTCTGTCATAATATAATAGAGACAGTAGATCTAGCTGGTCTGTCATAATATAATAGAGACAGTAGATCTAGCTGGTCTGTCATAATATAATAGAGACAGTAGATCTAGCTGGTCTGTCATAATATAATAGAGACAGTAGATCTAGCTGGTCTGTCATAATATAATAGAGACAGTAGATCTAGCTGGTCTGTCATAATATAATAGAGACAGTAGATCTAGCTGGTCTGTCATAATATAATAGAGACAGTAGATCTAGCTGGTCTGTCATAATATAATAGAGACAGTAGATCTAGCTGGTCTGTCATAATATAATAGAGACAGTAGATCTAGCTGGTCTGTCATAATATAATAGAGACAGTAGATCTAGCTGGTCTGTCATAATATAATAGAGACAGTAGATCTAGCTGGTCTGTCATAATATAATAGAGACAGTAGATCTAGCTGGTCTGTCATAATATAATAGAGACAGTAGATCTAGCTGGTCTGTCATAATATAATAGAGACAGTAGATCTAGCTGGTCTGTCATAATATAATAGAGACAGTAGATCTAGCTGGTCTGTCATAATATAATAGAGACAGTAGATCTAGCTGGTCTGTCATAATATAATAGAGACAGTAGATCTAGCTGGTCTGTCATATTATAATAGAGACAGTAGATCTAGCGTGTCTACCATAATATAATAGAGACATAGAGACAGTAGATCTAGCTGGTCTGTCATACTATAATAGAGACAGTAGATCTAGCTGGTCTGTCATAATATAATAGAGACAGTAGATCTAGCTGGTCTGTCATAACATAATAGAGACAGTAGATCTAGCTGGTCTGTCATAATATAATAGAGACAGTAGATCTAGCTGGTCTGTCATAATATAAAGAGACAGTAGATCTAGCTGGTCTGTCATAATATAAAAGAGACAGTAGATCTAGCTGGTCTGTCATAATATAATAGAGACAGTAGATCTAGCTGGTCTGTCATAATATAATAGAGACAGTAGATCTAGCTGGTCTGTCATAATATAATAGAGACAGTAGATCTAGCTGGTCTGTCATAATATAATAGAGACAGTAGATCTAGCTGGTCTGTTATAATATAATAGAGACAGTAGATCTAGCTGGTCTGTCATAATATAATAGAGACAGTAGATCTAGCTGGTCTGTCATAATATAATAGAGACAGTAGATCTAGCTGGTCTGTCATAATATAATAGAGACAGTAGATCTAGCTGGTCTGTCATAATATAATAGAGACAGTAGATCTAGCTGGTCTGTCATAATATAATAGAGACAGTAGATCTAGCTGGTCTGTCATAATATAATAGAGACAGTAGATCTAGCTGGTCTGTCATAATATAATAGAGACAGTAGATCTAGCTGGTCTGTCATAATATAATAGAGACAGTAGATCTAGCTGGTCTGTCATAATATAATAGAGACAGTAGATCTAGCTGGTCTGTCATAATATAATAGAGACAGTAGATCTAGCTGGTCTGTCATAATATAATAGAGACAGTAGATCTAGCTGGTCTGTCATAATATAATAGAGACAGTAGATCTAGCTGGTCTGTCATAATATAATAGAGACAGTAGATCTAGCTGGTCTGTCATAATATAATAGAGACATAGTAGATCTAGCTGGTCTGTCATAATATAATAGAGACAGTAGATCTAGCTGGTCTGTCATAATATAATAGAGACAGTAGATCTAGCTGGTCTGTCATAATATAATAGAGACAGTAGATCTAGCTGGTCTGTCATAATATAATAGAGACAGTAGATCTAGCTGGTCTGTCATAATATAATAGAGACAGTAGATCTAGCTGGTCTGTCATAATATAATAGAGACAGTAGATCTAGCTGGTCTGTCATAATATAATAGAGACAGTAGATCTAGCTGGTCTGTCATATTATAATAGAGACAGTAGATCTAGCTGGTCTACCATAATATAATAGAGACAGCTAGAGACAGTAGATCTAGCTGGTTTGTCATATTATAATAGAGACAGTAGATCTAGCTGGTCTGTCATAATATAATAGAGACAGTAGATCTAGCTGGTCTGTCATAATATAATAGAGACAGTAGATCTAGCTGGTCTGTCATAATATAATAGAGACAGTAGATCTAGCTGGTCTGTCATAATATAATAGAGACAGTAGATCTAGCTGGTCTGTCATAATATAATAGAGACAGTAGATCTAGCTGGTCTGTCATAATATAATAGAGACAGTAGATCTAGCTGGTCTGTCATAATATAATAGAGACAGTAGATCTAGCTGGTCTGTCATAATATAATAGAGACAGTAGATCTAGCTGGTCTGTCATAATATAATAGAGACAGTAGATCTAGCTGGTCTGTCATAATATAATAGAGACAGTAGATCTAGCTGGTCTGTCATAATATAATAGAGACAGTAGATCTAGCTGGTCTGTCATAATATAATAGAGACAGTAGATCTAGCTGGTCTGTCATAATATAATAGAGACAGTAGATCTAGCTGGTCTGTCATAATATAATAGAGACAGTAGATCTAGCTGGTCTGTCATAATATAATAGAGACAGTAGATCTAGCTGGTCTGTCATAATATAATAGAG
Source organism: Oncorhynchus tshawytscha (assembly GCF_018296145.1). Lineage (NCBI taxonomy): Eukaryota > Metazoa > Chordata > Actinopteri > Salmoniformes > Salmonidae > Oncorhynchus > Oncorhynchus tshawytscha. The sequence goes on along the minus strand of NW_024609209.1, from coordinate 45,608 downwards.
ACAGTAGATCTAGCTGGTCTGTCATAATATAATAGAGACAGTAGATCTAGCTGGTCTGTCATAATATAATAGAGACAGTAGATCTAGCTGGTCTGTCATAATATAATAGAGACAGTAGATCTAGCTGGTCTGTCATAATATAATAGAGACAGTAGATCTAGCTGGTCTGTCATAATATAATAGAGACAGTAGATCTAGCTGGTCTGTCATAATATAATAGAGACAGTAGATCTAGCTGGTCTGTCATAATATAATAGAGACAGTAGATCTAGCTGGTCTGTCATAATATAATAGAGACAGTAGATCTAGCTGGTCTGTCATAATATAATAGAGACAGTAGATCTAGCTGGTCTGTCATAATATAATAGAGACAGTAGATCTAGCTGGTCTGTCATAACAGTATAATAGAGACAGTAGATCTAGCTGGTCTGTCATAATATAATAGAGACAGTAGATCTAGCTGGTCTGTCATAATATAATAGAGACAGTAGATCTAGCTGGTCTGTCATAATATAATAGAGACAGTAGATCTAGCTGGTCTGTCATAATATAATAGAGACAGTAGATCTAGCTGGTCTGTCATAATATAATAGAGACAGTAGATCTAGCTGGTCTGTCATAATATAATAGAGACAGTAGATCTAGCTGGTCTGTCATAATATAATAGAGACAGTAGATCTAGCTGGTCTGTCATATTATAATAGAGACAGTAGATCTAGCTGGTCTACCATAATATAATAGAGACATAGAGACAGTAGATCTAGCTGGTTTGTCATATTATAATAGAGACAGTAGATCTAGCTGGTCTGTCATAATATAATAGAGACAGTAGATCTAGCTGGTCTGTCATAATATAATAGAGACAGTAGATCTAGCTGGTCTGTCATAATATAATAGAGACAGTAGATCTAGCTGGTCTGTCATAATATAATAGAGACAGTAGATCTAGCTGGTCTGTCATAATATAATAGAGACAGTAGATCTAGCTGGTCTGTCATAATATAATAGAGACAGTAGATCTAGCTGGTCTGTCATAATATAATAGAGACAGTAGATCTAGCTGGTCTGTCATAATATAATAGAGACAGTAGATCTAGCTGGTCTGTCATAATATAATAGAGACAGTAGATCTAGCTGGTCTGTCATAATATAATAGAGACAGTAGATCTAGCTGGTCTGTCATAATATAATAGAGACAGTAGATCTAGCTGGTCTGTCATAATATAATAGAGACAGTAGATCTAGCTGGTCTGTCATAATATAATAGAGACAGTAGATCTAGCTGGTCTGTCATAATATAATAGAGACAGTAGATCTAGCTGGTCTGTCATAATATAATAGAGACAGTAGATCTAGCTGGTCTGTCATAATATAATAGAGACAGTAGATCTAGCTGGTCTGTCATAATATAATAGAGACAGTAGATCTAGCTGGTCTGTCATAATATAATAGAGACAGTAGATCTAGCTGGTCTGTCATAATATAATAGAGACAGTAGATCTAGCTGGTCTGTCATAATATAATAGAGACAGTAGATCTAGCTGGTCTGTCATAATATAATAGAGACAGTAGATCTAGCTGGTCTGTCATAATATAATAGAGACAGTAGATCTAGCTGGTCTGTCATAATATAATAGAGACAGTAGATCTAGCTGGTCTGTCATAATATAATAGAGACAGTAGATCTAGCTGGTCTGTCATAATATAATAGAGACAGTAGATCTAGCTGGTCTGTCATAATATAATAGAGACAGTAGATCTAGCTGGTCTGTCATAATATAATAGAGACAGTAGATCTAGCTGGTCTGTCATAATATAATAGAGACAGTAGATCTAGCTGGTCTGTCATAATATAATAGAGACAGTAGATCTAGCTGGTCTGTCATAATATAATAGAGACAGTAGATCTAGCTGGTCTGTCATAATATAATAGAGACAGTAGATCTAGCTGGTCTGTCATATTATAATAGAGACAGTAGATCTAGCTGGTCTACCATAATATAATAGAGACATAGAGACAGTAGATCTAGCTGGTCTGTCATAATATAATAGAGACAGTAGATCTAGCTGGTCTGTCATAATATAATAGAGACAGTAGATCTAGCTGGTCTGTCATAATATAATAGAGACAGTAGATCTAGCTGGTCTGTCATAATATAATAGAGACAGTAGATCTAGCTGGTCTGTCATAATATAATAGAGACAGTAGATCTAGCTGGTCTGTCATAATATAATAGAGACAGTAGATCTAGCTGGTCTATCATAATATAATAGAGACAGTAGATCTAGCTGGTCTGTCATAATATAATAGAGACAGTAGATCTAGCTGGTCTGTCATAATATAATAGAGACAGTAGATCTAGCTGGTCTGTCATAATATAATAGAGACAGTAGATCTAGCTGGTCTGTCATAATATAATAGAGACAGTAGATCTAGCTGGTCTGTCATAATATAATAGAGACAGTAGATCTAGCTGGTCTGTCATAATATAATAGAGACAGTAGATCTAGCTGGTCTGTCATAATATAATAGAGACAGTAGATCTAGCTGGTCTGTCATAATATAATAGAGACAGTAGATCTAGCTGGTCTGTCATAATATAATAGAGACAGTAGATCTAGCTGGTCTGTCATAATATAATAGAGACAGTAGATCTAGCTGGTCTGTCATAATATAATAGAGACAGTAGATCTAGCTGGTCTGTCATAATATAATAGAGACAGTAGATCTAGCTGGTTTGTCATAATATAATAGAGACAGTAGATCTAGCTGGTCTGTCATAATATAATAGAGACAGTAGATCTAGCTGGTCTGTCATAATACAATAGAGACAGTAGGTCTAGCTGGTATATCATAATATAATAGAGACAGTAGATGTAGCTGGTCTGTCATAATACAATAGAGACAGTAGATCTAGCTGGTCTGTCATAACATAATAGAGACAGTAGATCTAGCTGGTCTGTCATAATATAACAGAGACAGTAGATCTAGCTGGTCTGTTATAATATAATAGAGACAGTAGATCTAGCTGGTCTGTCATAATATAATAGAGACAGTAGATCTAGCTGGTCTGTCATAATATAATAGAGACAGTAGATCTAGCTGGTCTGTCATAATATAATAGAGACAGTAGATCTAGCTGGTCTGTCATAATATAATAGAGACAGTAGAACTAGCTGGTCTGTCATAATATAACAGAGACAGTAGATCTAGCTGGTTTGTTATAATATAATACAGTAGATCTAGCTGGTCTGTCATAATATAATAGAGACAGTAGATCTAGCTGGTCTGTCATAATATAATAGAGACAGTAGATCTAGCTGGTCTGTCATAATATAATAGAGACAGTAGATCTAGCTGGTCTGTCATAATATAATAGAGACAGTAGATCTAGCTGGTCTGTCATAATATAATAGAGACAGTAGATCTAGCTGGTCTGTCATAATATAATAGAGACAGTAGATCTAGCTGGTCTGTCATAATATAATAGAGACAGTAGATCTAGCTGGTCTGTCATAATATAATAGAGACAGTAGATCTAGCTGGTCTGTCATAATATAATAGAGACAGTAGATCTAGCTGGTCTGTCATAATATAATAGAGACAGTAGATCTAGCTGGTCTGTCATAATATAATAGAGACAGTAGATCTAGCTGGTCTGTCATAATATAATAGAGACAGTAGATCTAGCTGGTCTGTCATAATATAATAGAGACAGTAGATCTAGCTGGTCTGTCATAATATAATAGAGACAGTAGATCTAGCTGGTCTGTCATAATATAATAGAGACAGTAGATCTAGCTGGTCTGTCATAATATAATAGAGACAGTAGATCTAGCTGGTCTGTCATAATATAATAGAGACAGTAGATCTAGCTGGTCTGTCATAATATAATAGAGACAGTAGATCTAGCTGGTCTGTCATAATATAATAGAGACAGTAGATCTAGCTGGTCTGTCATAATATAATAGAGACAGTAGATATAGCTGGTCTGTCATAATATAATAGAGACATTAGATATACCTGGTCTGTCATAATATAATAGAGACAGTAGATCTAGCTGGTCTGTCATAATATAATAGAGACAGTAGATCTAGCTGGTCTGTCATAATATAATAGAGACAGTAGATCTAGCTGGTCTATCATATTATAATAGAGACAGTAGATCTAGCTGGTCTGTCATAATATAATAGAGACATGGAGACAGTAGATCTAGCTGGTTTGTTATATTATAATAGAGAAAGTAGATCTAGCTGGTCTGCCATAATATCATAGAGACATAAAGACAGTAGATCTAGCTGGTCTGTCATATTATATTAGAGACAGTAGATCTAGCTGGTCTGTCATAATATAATAGAGACATAGAGACAGTAGATCTAGCTGGTTTGTCATATTATAATAGAGACAGTAGATCTAGCTGGTCTGTCATAATATAATAGAGACAGTAGATCTAGCTGGTCTGTCATAATATAATAGAGACAGTAGATCTAGCTGGTCTGTCATAATATAATAGAGACAGTAGATCTAGCTGGTCTGTCATAATATAATAGAGACAGTAGATCTAGCTGGTCTGTCATAATATAATAGAGACAGTAGATCTAGCTGGTCTGTCATAATATAATAGAGACAGTAGATCTAGCTGGTCTGTCATAATATAATAGCAGAGACAGTAGATCTAGCTGGTCTGTCATATTATAATAGAGACAGTAGATCTAGCTGGTCTGTCATAATATAATAGAGACAGTAGATCTAGCTGGTCTGTCATAATATAATAGAGACAGTAGATCTAGCTGGTCTGTCATAATATAATAGAGACAGTAGATCTAGCTGGTCTGTCATAATATAATAGAGACAGTAGATCTAGCTGGTCTGTCATAATATAATAGAGACAGTAGATCTAGCTGGTCTGTCATAATATAATAGAGACAGTAGATCTAGCTGGTCTGTCATAATATAATAGAGACAGTAGATCTAGCTGGTCTGTCATAATATAATAGAGACAGTAGATCTAGCTGGTCTGTCATAATATAATAGAGACAGTAGATCTAGCTGGTCTGTCATAATATAATAGAGACAGTAGATCTAGCTGGTCTGTCATAATATAATAGAGACAGTAGATCTAGCTGGTCTGTCATAATATAATAGAGACAGTAGATCTAGCTGGTCTGTCATAATATAATAGAGACAGTAGATCTAGCTGGTCTGTCATAATATAATAGAGACAGTAGATCTAGCTGGTCTGTCATAATATAATAGAGACAGTAGATCTAGCTGGTCTGTCATAATATAATAGAGACATAGAGACAGTAGATCTAGCTGGTCTGTCATAATATAATAGAGACAGTAGATCTAGCTGGTCTGTCATAATATAATAGAGACAGTAGATCTAGCTGGTCTGTCATAATATAATAGAGACAGTAGATCTAGCTGGTCTGTCATATTATAATAGAGACAGTAGATCTAGCTGGTCTGTCATAATATAATAGAGACATGTAGATCTAGCTGGTCTGTCATAATATATGAAATAGAGACAGTAGATCTAGCTGGTCTGTCATAATATAATAGAGACAGTAGATCTAGCTGGTCTGTCATAATATAATAGAGACAGTAGATCTAGCTGGTCTGTCATAATATAATAGAGACAGTAGATCTAGCTGGTCTGTCATAATATAATAGAGACAGTAGATCTAGCTGGTCTGTCATAATATAATAGAGACAGTAGATCTAGCTGGTCTGTCATAATATAATAGAGACAGTAGATCTAGCTGGTCTGTCATAATATAATAGAGACAGTAGATCTAGCTGGTCTGTCATAATATAATAGAGACAGTAGATCTAGCTGGTCTGTCATAATATAATAGAGACAGTAGATCTAGCTGGTCTGTCATAATATAATAGAGACAGTAGATCTAGCTGGTCTGTCATAATATAATAGAGACAGTAGATCTAGCTGGTCTGTCATAATATAATAGAGACAGTAGATCTAGCTGGTCTGTCATAATATAATAGAGACAGTAGATCTAGCTGGTCTGTCATAATATAATAGAGACAGTAGATCTAGCTGGTCTGTCATAATATAATAGAGACAGTAGATCTAGCTGGTCTGTCATAATATAATAGAGACAGTAGATCTAGCTGGTCTGTCATAATATAATAGAGACAGTAGATCTAGCTGGTCTGTCATAATATAATAGAGACAGTAGATCTAGCTGGTCTGTCATAATATAATAGAGACAGTAGATCTAGCTGGTCTGTCATAATATAATAGAGACAGTAGATCTAGCTGGTCTGTCATAATATAATAGAGACAGTAGATCTAGCTGGTCTGTCATAATATAATAGAGACAGTAGATCTAGCTGGTCTGTCATAATATAATAGAGACAGTAGATCTAGCTGGTCTGTCATAATATAATAGAGACAGTAGATCTAGCTGGTCTGTCATAATATAATAGAGACAGTAGATCTAGCTGGTCTGTCATAATATAATAGAGACAGTAGATCTAGCTGGTCTGTCATAATATAATAGAGACAGTAGATCTAGCTGGTCTGTCATAATATAATAGAGACAGTAGATCTAGCTGGTCTGTCATAATATAATAGAGACAGTAGATCTAGCTGGTCTGTCATAATATAATAGAGACAGTAGATCTAGCTGGTCTGTCATAATATAATAGAGACAGTAGATCTAGCTGGTCTGTCATAATATAATAGAGACAGTAGATCTAGCTGGTCTGTCATAATATAATAGAGACAGTAGATCTAGCTGGTCTGTCATAATATAATAGAGACAGTAGATCTAGCTGGTCTGTCATAATATAATAGAGACAGTAGATCTAGCTGGTCTGTCATAATATAATAGAGACAGTAGATCTAGCTGGTCTGTCATAATATAATAGAGACAGTAGATCTAGCTGGTCTGTCATAATATAATAGAGACATAGAGACAGTAGATCTAGCTGGTCTGTCATATTATAATAGAGACAGTAGATCTAGCTGGTCTGTCATAATATAATAGAGACAGTAGATCTAGCTGGTCTGTCATAATATAATAGAGACAGTAGATCTAGCTGGTCTGTCATAATATAATAGAGACAGTAGATCTAGCTGGTCTGTCATAATATAATAGAGACAGTAGATCTAGCTGGTCTGTCATAATATAATAGAGACAGTAGATCTAGCTGGTCTGTCATAATATAATAGAGACAGTAGATCTAGCTGGTCTGTCATAATGTAATAGAGCATAGAGACAGTAGATCTAGCTGGTCTGTCATAATATAATAGAGACAGTAGATCTAGCTGGTCTGTCATAATATAATAGAGACAGTAGATCTAGCTGGTCTGTCATAATATAACAGAGACAGTAGATCTAGCTGGTTTGTCATAATATAATAGAGACAGTAGATCTAGCTGGTCTGTCATAATATAATAGAGACAGTAGATCTAGCTGGTCTGTCATAATATAATAGAGACAGTAGATCTAGCTGGTCTGTCATAATATAATAGAGATAGAGACAGTAGATCTAGCTGGTCTGTCATAATATAATAGAGACAGTAGATCTAGCTGGTCTGTCATAATATAATAGAGAGAGTAGATCTAGCTGGTCTGTCATAATATAATAAAGACAGTATTTCTGGCTGGTCTGTAATATTATAATTGAGACAGTAGATATAGCTGGTCTGTCATTACATAATAGAGACAGTCGATCTAGCTGGTCAGTCATATTATAATGGAGACAGTAGATCTAGCTGGTCTGTCATAATATAATAGAAAAATAGAGACAGTAGATCTAGCTGGTCTGTCATAATATAGTAGAGACAGTAGATCTGGCTGGTTGGTCATATTATAATTGAGACAGTAGATCTAGCTGGTCTTTCATAATATAATAGAGATATTAGATTGAGCTGGTCTGTCATAATATAATAGAAACAGTAGATCTAGCTGGTCTGTCATATTATAATAGAGACAGTAGATCTAGCTGGTCTGTCATAATATACTAGAGACAGTAGATCTAGCTGGTCTGTCATAATATAATAGAGACAGTAGATCTAGCTGGTCTGTCATAATATAATAGAGACAGTAGATCTAGCTGGTCTGTCATAATATAATAGAGACAGTAGATCTAGCTGGTCTGTCATAATATAATAGAGACAGTAGATCTAGCTGGTCTGTCATAATATAATAGAGACAGTAGATCTAGCTGGTCTGTCATAATATAATAGAGACAGTAGATCTAGCTGGTCTGTCATAATATAATAGAGACAGTAGATCTAGCTGGTCTGTCATAATATAATAGAGACAGTAGATCTAGCTGGTCTGTCATAATATAATAGAGACAGTAGATCTAGCTGGTCTGTCATAATATAATAGAGACAGTAGATCTAGCTGGTCTGTCATAATATAATAGAGACAGTAGATCTAGCTGGTCTGTCATAATATAATAGAGACAGTAGATCTAGCTGGTCTGTCATAATATAATAGAGACAGTAGATCTAGCTGGTCTGTCATAATATAATAGAGACAGTAGATCTAGCTGGTCTGTCATAATATAATAGAGACAGTAGATCTAGCTGGTCTGTCATAATATAATAGAGACAGTAGATCTAGCTGGTCTGTCATAATATAATAGAGACAGTAGATCTAGCTGGTCTGTCATAATATAATAGAGACAGTAGATCTAGCTGGTCTGTCATACTATAATAGAGACAGTAGATCTAGCTGGTCTGTCATAATATAATAGAGACAGTAGATCTAGCTGGTCTGTCATAATATAATAGAGACATGTAGATCTAGCTGGTCTGTCATAATATAATAGAGACAGTAGATCTAGCTGGTCTGTCATAATATAATAGAGACAGTAGATCTAGCTGGTCTGTCATAATATAATAGAGACATAGAGACAGTAGATCTAGCTGGTCTGTCATATTATAATAGAGACAGTAGATCTAGCTGGTCTGTCATAATATAATAGAGACAGTAGATCTAGCTGGTCTGTCATAATATAATAGAGACAGTAGATCTAGCTGGTCTGTCATAATATAATAGAGACAGTAGATCTAGCTGGTCTGTCATAATATAATAGAGACAGTAGATCTAGCTGGTCTGTCATAATATAATAGAGACAGTAGATCTAGCTGGTCTGTCATATTATAATAGAGACAGTAGATCTAGCTGGTCTGTCATAATGTATAATAGAGACAGTAGATCTAGCTGGTCTGTCATAATATAATAGAGACAGTAGATCTAGCTGGTCTGTCATAATATAATAGAGACAGTAGATCTAGCTGGTCTGTCATAATATAATAGAGACAGTAGATCTAGCTGGTCTGTCATAATATAATAGAGACAGTAGATCTAGCTGGTCTCTCATAATATAATAGAGACAGTAGATCTAGCTGGTCTGTCATAATATAATAGAGACAGTAGATCTAGCTGGTCTGTCATAATATAATAGAGACAGTAGATCTAGCTGGTCTGTCATAATATAATAGAGACAGTAGATCTAGCTGGTCTGTCATAATATAATAGAGACAGTAGATCTAGCTGGTCTGTCATAATATAATAGAGACAGTAGATCTAGCTGGTCTGTCATAATATAATAGAGACAGTAGATCTAGCTGGTCTGTCATAATATAATAGAGACAGTAGATCTAGCTGGTCTGTCATAATATAATAGAGACAGTAGATCTAGCTGGTCTGTCATAATATAATAGAGACATGTAGATCTAGCTGGTCTGTCATAATATAATAGAGACAGTAGATCTAGCTGGTCTGTCATAATATAATAGAGACAGTAGATCTAGCTGGTCTGTCATAATATAATAGAGACAGTAGATCTAGCTGGTCTGTCATAATATAATAGAGACAGTAGATCTAGCTGGTCTGTCATAATATAATAGAGACAGTAGATCTAGCTGGTCTGTCATAATATAATAGAGACAGTAGATCTAGCTGGTCTGTCATAATATAATAGAGACAGTAGATCTAGCTGGTCTGTCATAATATAATAGAGACAGTAGATCTAGCTGGTCTGTCATAATATAATAGAGACAGTAGATCTAGCTGGTCTGTCATAATATAATAGAGACAGTAGATCTAGCTGGTCTGTCATAATATAATAGAGACAGTAGATCTAGCTGGTCTGTCATAATATAATAGAGACAGTAGATCTAGCTGGTCTGTCATAATATAATAGAGACAGTAGATCTAGCTGGTCTGTCATAATATAATAGAGACAGTAGATCTAGCTGGTCTGTCATAATATAATAGAGACAGTAGATCTAGCTGGTCTGTCATATTATAATACAGACAGATCTAGCTGGTCTGTCATAATATAATAGAGACAGTAGATCTAGCTGGTCTATCAAAATATTATAATAGAGACAGTAGATCTAGCTGATCTGTCAAAATATAATAGAGACAGTAGATCTAGCTGGTCTGTCATAATATAATAGTAGAGACAGTAGATCTAGCTGGTCTGTCATATTATAATAGAGACAGTAGATCTAGCTGGTCTGTCATAATATAATAGAGACAGTAGATCTAGCTGGTCTGTCATAATATAATAGAGACAGTAGATCTAGCTGGTCTGTCATAATATAATAGAGACAGTAGATCTAGCTGGTCTGTCATAATATAATAGAGACAGTAGATCTAGCTGGTCTGTCATAATATAATAGAGACAGTAGATCTAGCTGGTCTGTCATAATATAATAGAGACAGTAGATCTAGCTGGTCTGTCATAATATAATAGAGACAGTAGATCTAGCTGGTCTGTCATAATATAATAGAGACAGTAGATCTAGCTGGTCTGTCATAATATAATAGAGACAGTAGATCTAGCTGGTCTCTCATAATATAATAGAGACAGTAGATCTAGCTGGTCTGTCATAATATAATAGAGACAGTAGATCTAGCTGGTCTGTCATAATATAAATAGAGACAGTAGATCTAGCTGGTCTGTCATAATATAATAGAGACAGTAGATCTAGCTGGTCTGTCATAATATAATAGAGACAGTAGATCTAGCTGGTCTGTCATAATATAATAGAGACAGTAGATCTAGCTGGTCTGTCATAATATAATAGAGACAGTAGATCTAGCTGGTCTGTCATAATATAATAGAGACAGTAGATCTAGCTGGTCTGTCATAATATAATAGAGACAGTAGATCTAGCTGGTCTGTCATAATATAATAGAGACAGTAGATCTAGCTGGTCTGTCATAATATAATAGAGACAGTAGATCTAGCTGGTCTGTCATAATATAATAGAGACAGTAGATCTAGCTGGTCTGTCATAATATAATAGAGACAGTAGATCTAGCTGGTCTGTCATAATATAATAGAGACAGTAGATCTAGCTGGTCTGTCATAATATAAATAGAGACAGTAGATCTAGCTGGTCTGTCATAATATAATAGAGACAGTAGATCTAGCTGGTCTGTCATAATATAATAGAGACAGTAGATCTAGCTGGTCTGTCATAATATAATAGAGACAGTAGATCTAGCTGGTCTGTCATAATATAATAGAGACAGTAGATCTAGCTGGTCTGTCATAATATAATAGAAACTAGAGACAGTAGATCTAGCTGGTCTGTCATAATATAATAGAGACAGTAGATCTAGCTGGTCTGTCATAATATAATAGAGACAGTAGATCTAGCTGGTCTGTCATAATATAATAGAGACAGTAGATCTAGCTGGTCTGTCATAATATAATAGAGACAGTAGATCTAGCTGGTCTGTCATAATATAATAGAGACAGTAGATCTAGCTGGTCTGTCATAATATAATAGAGACAGTAGATCTAGCTGGTCTGTCATAATATAATAGAGACAGTAGATCTAGCTGGTCTGTCATAATGTAATAGAGACATAGAGACAGTAGATCTAGCTGGTCTGTCATAATATAATAGAGACAGTAGATCTAGCTGGTCTGTCATAATGTAATAGAGACAGTAGAACTAGCTGGTCTGTCATAATATAACAGAGACAGTAGATCTAGCTGGTTTTTGTTATAATATAATAGAGGCAGTAGATCTAGCTGGTCTCTCATAATACAATAGAGACAGTATATCTAGCTGGTCTGTCATATTATAATAGAGACAGTAGATCTAGCTGGTCTACAATAATATAATAGAGACATTGAGACAGTACATCTAGCTGGTTTGTCATATTATAATAGAGACAGTAGATCTAGCTGGTTTGTCATATTATAATAGAGACAGTAGATCTAGCTGGTCTGTCATAATATAATAGAGACATTAGATCTAGCTGGTCTGTCATAATATAATAGAGACAGTTTATCTAGCTGGTCTGTCATATTATAATAGAGACAGTATATCTAGCTGGTCTGTCATAATGTAATAGAGACATGAGATCTAGCTGGTCTATCATAATATAATAGTGACATAGAGACAGTAGATCTAGCTGGTCTGTTATAATATAATAGAGACAGTAGATCTAGCTGGTCAGTCATAATATAATAGAGACAGTAGATCTTGCTGGTCTCTCATAATATAATAGAGACAGTATATCTAGCTGGTCTGTCATACTATAAAGAGACAGTAGATCTAGCTGGTCTGTCATAATATAATAGAGACAGTAGATCTAGCTGGTCTGTCATAATATAATAGAGACAGTAGAACTAGCTGGTCTGTCATAATATAATAGAGACAGTAGATCTTGCTGGTCTCTCATAATGTAATAGATACAGTAGATCTAGCTGGTCTCTCATAATATAATAGAGACAGTAGATCTAGCTGGTCTGTCATAATATAATAGAGACAGTATATCTAGCTGGTCTCCCATAATATAATAGAGACAGTAGATCTAGCTGGTCTGTCATAATATAATAGAGACAGTATATCTAGCTGGTCTGTCATACTATAAAAGAGAGAGTAGATCAAGCTGGTCTGTCATATTATAATAGAGAAAGTATATCTAGCTGGTCTGTCATAATATAATAGAGACAGTAGATCTAGCTGGTCTGTCATAATATAATAGAGACAGTAGATCTAGCTGGTCTGTCATAATATAATAGAGACAGTAGATCTAGCTGGTCTGTCATAATATAATAGGTACATTAGATCTAGCTGGTCTGTCATAATATAATAGATACATTATATCTAGCTGGTCTGTCATATTATAATAGAGAAAGTATATCTAGCTGGTCTGTCATATTGTAATAGAGACATAGAGACAGTAGATCTAGCTGGTCTGTTTAATATAATAGAGACAGTAGATCTAGCTGGTCTGTCATAATATAATAGAGACAGTAGATTGTGCTGGTCTCTCATAATATAATAGAGACAGTAGATCTAGCTGGTCTGTCATAATATAATAGAGACAGTATATCTATCTGGTCTGTCATAATATAATAGAGACAGTAGAACTAGCTGGTCTGTCATAAAATAACAGAGACAGTAGATCTAGCTGGTTTGTTATAATATAATAGAGGCAGTAGATCTAGCTGGTCTCTCATAATACAATAGAGACAGTATATCTAGCTGGTCTGTCATATTATAATAGAGATAGTAGATCTAGCTGGTCTACAATAATATAATAGAGACATTGAGGCAGTAGATCTAGCTGGTCTGTCATAATAAAATAGGGACAGTAGATCTAGCTGGTCTGTCATAACATAATAGAGACATTAGATCTAGCTGGTCTGTCATAACATAATAGAGACATTAGATCTAGCTGGTCTGTCATAATGTAATTTAGACAGTAGAACTAGCTGGTCTGTCATAATATAACAGAGACAGTAGATCTAGCTGGTCTCTCATAATTGAATAGAGACAGTAGATCTACCTGGTCTGTCATATTATAATAGAGACACTAGATCTAGCTGGTCTGGCATAATGTAACAGCGACATGAGACCTAGCTGGTCCGTCATAATATAATAGAGACAGTAGATCTAGCTGGTCTGTCATAATGTAAAAGAGACATGAGATCTAGCTGGTCTGTCATAATGTAATAGAGACAGTAGATCTAGCTGGTCTGTCATATTATAATAGAGACAGTAGATCTAGCTATTCTGTCATAATATAATAGAGACATAGAGACAGTAGATCTAGCTGGTTTGTCATTTTATAATAGAGACAGTAGATCTAGCTGGTCTGTCATAATATAATAGAGACATTAGATCTAGCTGGTCTGTCATAATGTAAAAGAGACATGAGATCTAGCTGGTCTGTCATAATATAATAGAGACAGTAGATCTAGCTCGTCTGTCATAATATAATAGAGACATTAGATCTAGCTGGTCTGTCATAATATAATAGAGACATTATATCTAGCTGGTCTGTCATATTATAATAGAGACAGTATATCTAGCTGGTCTGTCATAATGTAATAGAGACATAGAGACAGTAGATCTAGCTGGTCTGTCATAATATAATAGAGACAGTATATCTATCTGGTCTGTCATAATGTAATAGAGACAGTAGAACTAGCTGGTCTGTCATAATATAACAGAGACAGTAGATCTAGCTGGTTTGTTATAATATAATAGAGGCAGTAGATCTAGCTGGTCTCTCATAATACAATAGAGACAGTATATCTAGCTGGTCTGTCATATTATAATAGAGACAGTAGATCTAGCTGGTCTACAATAATATAATAGAGACATTGAGACAGTACATCTAGCTGGTTTGTCATATTATAATAGAGACAGTAGATCTAGCTGGTTTGTCATATTATAATAGAGACAGTAGATCTAGCTGGTCTGTCATAATATAATAGAGACATTAGATCTAGCTGGTCTGTCATAATATAATAGAGACAGTTTATCTAGCTGGTCTGTCATATTATAATAGAGACAGTATATCTAGCTGGTCTGTCATAATGTAATAGAGACATGAGATCTAGCTGGTCTATCATAATACAATAGTGACATAGAGACAGTAGATCTAGCTGGTCTGTTATAATATAATAGAGACAGTAGATCTAGCTGGTGGTCATAATATAATAGAGACAGTAGATCTTGCTGGTCTCTCATAATATAATAGAGACAGTATATCTAGCTGGTCTGTCATACTATAAAAAAGAGACAGTAGATCTAGCTGGTCTGTCATAATATAATAGAGACAGTAGATCTAGCTGGTCTGTCATAATATAATAGAGACAGTAGAACTAGCTGGTCTGTCATAATATAATAGAGACAGTAGATCTTGCTGGTCTCTCATAATGTAATAGAGGCAGTAGATCCAGCTGGTCTGTCATATTATAATAGAGACAGTAGATCTAGCTGGTCTGTCATAATATAATAGAGACAGTAGATCTAGCTGGTCTCCATAATATAATAGAGACAGTAGATCTAGCTGGTCTGTCATAATATAATAGAGACAGTATATCTAGCTGGTCTGTCATACTATAAAAGAGACAGTAGATCTAGCTGGTCTGTCATAATATAATAGAGACAGTGGATCTAGCTGGTCTGTCATAATATAATAGAGACAGTAGAACTAGATGGTCTGTCATAATATAACAGAGACAGTGGATCTAGCTGGTTTGTCATATTATAATAGAGACAGTAGATCTAGCTGGTCTGTCATAATATAATAGGTACATTAGATCTAGCTGGTCTGTCATAATATAATAGATACATTATATCTAGCTGGTCTGTCATATTATAATAGAGAAAGTATATCTAGCTGGTCTGTCATAATGTAATAGAGACATAGAGACAGTAGATCTAGCTGGTCTGTTTTAATATAATAGAGACAGTAGATCTAGCTGGTCTGTCATAATATAATAGAGACAGTAGATCGTGCTGGTCTCTCATAATATAATAGAGACAGTAGATCTAGCTGGTCTGTCATAATATAATAGAGACAGTATATCTATCTGGTCTGTCATAATATAATAGAGACAGTAGAACTAGCTGGTCTGTCATAAAATAACAGAGACAGTAGATCTAGCTGGTTTGTTATAATATAATAGAGGCAGTATATCTAGCTGGTCTCTCATAATACAATAGAGACAGTATATCTAGCTGGTCTGTCATATTATAATAGAGACAGTAGATCTAGCTGGTCTACAATAATATAATAGAGACATTGAGACAGTAGATCCAGCTGGTCTGTCATATTATAATAGAGACAGTAGATCTAGCTGGTCTGTCATAATATAATAGAGACATTAGATCTAGCTGGTCTGTCATAATATAATAGAGACAGTATATCTAGCTGGTCTGTCATATTATAATAGAGACAGTATATCTAGCTGGTCTGTCATAATGTAATAGAGACATGAGATCTAGCTGGTCTATCATAATATAATAGTGACATAGACAGTAGATCTAGCTGGTCTGTTATAATATAATAGAGACAGTAGATCTAGCTGGTCTGTCATAATATAATAGAGACAGTAGATCTTGCTGGTCTGTCATAATATAATAGAGACAGTATATCTAGCTGGTCTGTCATACTATAAAAGAGACAGTAGATCTAGCTGGTCTGTCATAATATAATAGAGACAGTAGATCTAGCTGGTCTGTCATAATATAATAGAGACAGTAGAACTAGCTGGTCTGTCATAATATAATAGAGACAGTAGATCTTGCTGGTCTCTCATAATGTAATAGAGGCAGTAGATCCAGCTGGTCTGTCATATTATAATAGAGACAGTAGATCTAGCTGGTCTGTCATACTATAAAGAGACAGTAGATCTAGCTGGTCTGTCATAATATAATAGAGACAGTGGATCTAGCTGGTCTGTCATAATATAATAGAGACAGTAGAACTAGCTGGTCTGTCATAATATAACAGAGACAGTAGATCTAGCTGGTCTCTCATAATTGAATAGAGACAGTAGATCTACCTGGTCTGTCATATTATAATAGAGACACTTGATCTAGCTGGTCTGGCATAATGTAAAAGAGACATTAGACCTAGCTGGTCTGTCATAATATAATAGAGACAGTAGATCTAGCTGGTCTGTCATAATGTAAAGAGACATGAGATCTAGCTGGTCTGTAATAATATAATAGAGACAGTAGATCTAGCTGGTCTGTCATATTATAATAGAGACAGTAGATCTAGCTATTCTGTAATAATATAATAGAGACATAGAGACAGTAGATCTAGCTGGTTTGTCATTTTATAATAGAGACAGTAGATGTAGCTGGTCTGTCATAATATAATAGAGACATTAGATCTAGCTGGTCTGTCATAATGTAAAAGAGACATGAGATCTAGCTGGTCTGTCATAATATAATAGAGACAGTAGATCTAGCTGGTCTGTCATAATATAATAGAGACATTAGATCTAGCTGGTCTGTCATAATATAATAGAGACATTATATCTAGCTGGTCTGTCATATTATAATAGAGACAGTATATCTAGCTGGTCTGTCATAATGTAATAGAGACATAGAGACAGTAGATCTAGCTGGTCTGTCACAATATAATAGAGACAGTATATCTATCTGGTCTGTCATAATGTAATAGAGACAGTAGAACTAGCTGGTCTGTCATAATATAACAGAGACAGTAGATCTAGCTGGTTTGTTATAATATAATAGAGGCAGTAGATCTAGCTGGTCTCTCATAATACAATAGAGACAGTATATCTAGCTGGTCTGTCATATTATAATAGAGACAGTAGATCTAGCTGGTCTACAATAATATAGTAGAGACATTGAGACAGTAGATCTAGCTGGTTTTGTCATATTATAATAGTGACAGTAGATCTAGCTGGTCTGTCATAATATAATAGAGACATTAGATCTAGCTGGTCTGTCATAATATAATAGAGACAGTTTATCTAGCTGGTCTGTCATATTATAATAGAGACAGTATATCTAGCTGGTCTGTCATAATGTAATAGAGACATGAGATCTAGCTGGTCTATCATAATATAATAGTGACATAGAGACAGTATATCTAGCTGGTCTCTCATAATACAATAGAGACAGTATATCTAGCTGGTCTGTCATATTATAATAGAGACAGTAGATCTAGCTGGTCTACAATAATATAATAGAGACATTGAGACAGTAGATCCAGCTGGTCTGTCATATTATAATAGAGACAGTAGATCTAGCTGGTCTGTCATAATATAATAGAGACATTAGATCTAGCTGGTCTGTCATAATGTAAAAGAGACATGAGATCTAGCTGGTCTTTCATATTATAATAGAGACAGTAGATCTAGCTGGTCTGTCATAATATATTAGAGACATTAGATCTAGCTGGTCTGTCATAATATAATAGAGACAGTATATCTAGCTGGTCTGTCATACTATAAAAGAGACAGTAGATCTAGCTGGCCTGTCATTATATAATAGAGACAGTATATCTAGCTGGTCTGTCATAATATAATAGAGACAGTAGAACTAGCTGGTCTGTCATAATATAACAGAGACAGTAGATCTTGCTGGTCTCTCATAATGTAATAGAGGCAGTAGATCCAGCTGGTCTGTCATATTATAATAGAGACAGTAGATCTAGCTGGTCTGTCATACTATAAAGAGACAGTAGATCTAGCTGGTCTGTCATAATATAATAGAGACAGTAGATCTAGCTGGTCTGTCATAATATAATAGAGACAGTAGAACTGGCTGGTCTGTCATAATATAACAGAGACAGTAGATCTAGCTGGTCTCTCATAATTGAATAGAGACAGTAGATCTACCTGGTCTGTCATATTATAATAGAGACACTAGATCTAGCTGGTCTGGCATAATGTAATAGAGACATGAGACCTAGCTGGTCCGTCATAATATAATAGAGACAGTAGATCTAGCTGGTCTGTCATAATGTAAAAGAGACATGAGATCTAGCTGGTCTGTCATAATGTAATAGAGACAGTAGATCTAGCTGGTCTGTCATATTATAATAGAGACAGTAGATCTAGCTATTCTGTTATAATATAATAGAGACATAGAGACAGTAGATCTAGCTGGTTTGTCATTTTATAATAGAGACAGTAGATGTAGCTGTTCTGTCATAATATAATAGAGACATTAGATCTAGCTGGTCTGTCATAATGTAAAAGAGACATGAGATCTAGCTGGTCTGTCATAATATAATAGAGACAGTAGATCTAGCTGGTCTGTCATAATATAATAGAGACATTAGATCTAGCTGGTCTGTCATAATATAATAGAGACATTATATCTAGCTGGTCTGTCATATTATAATAGAGACAGTATATCTAGCTGGTCTGTCATAATGTAATAGAGACATAGAGACAGTAGATCTAGCTGGTCTGTCACAATATAATAGAGACAGTATATCTATCTGGTCTGTCATAATGTAATAGAGACAGTAGAACTAGCTGGTCTGTCATAATATAACAGAGACAGTAGATCTAGCTGGTTTGTTATAATATAATAGAGGCAGTAGATCTAGCTGGTCTCTCATAATACAATAGAGACAGTATATCTAGCTGGTCTGTCATATTATAATAGAGACAGTAGATCTAGCTGGTCTACAATAATATAGTAGAGACATTGAGACAGTAGATCTAGCTGGTTTGTCATATTATAATAGTGACAGTAGATCTAGCTGGTTTGTCATAATATAATAGAGACATTAGATCTAGCTGGTCTGTCATAATATAATAGAGACAGTTTATCTAGCTGGTCTGTCATATTATAATAGAGACAGTATATCTAGCTGGTCTGTCATAATGTAATAGAGACATGAGATCTAGCTGGTCTATCATAATATAATAGACATAGAGACAGTATATCTAGCTGGTCTCTCATATACAATAGAGACAGTATATCTAGCTGGTCTGTCATATTATAATAGAGACAGTAGATCTAGCTGGTCTACAATAATATAATAGAGACATTGAGACAGTAGATCCAGCTGGTCTGTCATATTATAATAGAGACAGTAGATCTAGCTGGTCTGTCATAATATAATAGAGACATTAGATCTAGCTGGTCTGTCATAATGTAAAGAGACATGAGATCTAGCTGGTCTGTCATAATATAATAGAGACAGTAGATCTAGCTCGTCTGTCATAATATAATAGAGACATTAGATCTAGCTGGTCTGTCATAATATAATAGAGACATTATATCTAGCTGGTCTGTCATATTATAATAGAGACAGTATATCTAGCTGGTCTGTCATAATGTAATAGAGACATAGAGACAGTAGATCTAGCTGGTCTGTCATAATATAATAGAGACAGTATATCTATCTGGTCTGTCATAATGTAATAGAGACAGTAGAACTAGCTGGTCTGTCATAATATAACAGAGACAGTAGATCTAGCTGGTTTGTTATAATATAATAGAGGCAGTAGATCTAGCTGGTCTCTCATAATACAATAGAGACAGTATATCTAGCTGGTCTGTCATATTATAATAGAGACAGTAGATCTAGCTGGTCTACAATAATATAATAGAGACATTGAGACAGTACATCTAGCTGGTTTGTCATATTATAATAGAGACAGTAGATCTAGCTGGTTTGTCATATTATAATAGAGACAGTAGATCTAGCTGGTCTGTCATAATATAATAGAGACATTAGATCTAGCTGGTCTGTCATA
This sequence comes from Oncorhynchus tshawytscha, assembly GCF_018296145.1. NCBI lineage: Eukaryota > Metazoa > Chordata > Actinopteri > Salmoniformes > Salmonidae > Oncorhynchus > Oncorhynchus tshawytscha. The sequence goes on along the minus strand of NW_024609209.1, from coordinate 25,088 downwards.
ATATAATAGAGACAGTTTATCTAGCTGGTCTGTCATATTATAATAGAGACAGTATATCTAGCTGGTCTGTCATAATGTAATAGAGACATGAGATCTAGCTGGTCTATCATAATACAATAGTGACATAGAGACAGTAGATCTAGCTGGTCTGTTATAATATAATAGAGACAGTAGATCTAGCTGGTCGGTCATAATATAATAGAGACAGTAGATCTTGCTGGTCTCTCATAATATAATAGAGACAGTATATCTAGCTGGTCTGTCATAATATAAAAGAGACAGTAGATCTAGCTGGTCTGTCATAATATAATAGAGACAGTAGATCTAGCTGGTCTGTCATAATATAATAGAGACAGTAGAACTAGCTGGTCTGTCATAATATAATAGAGACAGTAGATCTTGCTGGTCTCTCATAATGTAATAGAGGCAGTAGATCCAGCTGGTCTGTCATATTATAATAGAGACAGTAGATCTAGCTGGTCTGTCATAATATAATAGAGACAGTAGATCTAGCTGGTCTCCCATAATATAATAGAGACAGTAGATCTAGCTGGTCTGTCATAATATAATAGAGACAGTATATCTAGCTGGTCTGTCATACTATAAAAGAGACAGTAGATCTAGCTGGTCTGTCATAATATAATAGAGACAGTGGATCTAGCTGGTCTGTCATAATATAATAGAGACAGTAGAACTAGATGGTCTGTCATAATATAACAGAGACAGTGGATCTAGCTGGTTTGTCATATTATAATAGAGACAGTAGATCTAGCTGGTCTGTCATAATATAATAGGTACATTAGATCTAGCTGGTCTGTCATAATATAATAGATACATTATATCTAGCTGGTCTGTCATATTATAATAGAGAAAGTATATCTAGCTGGTCTTTCATAATGTAATAGAGACATAGAGACAGTAGATCTAGCTGGTCTGTTTTAATATAATAGAGACAGTAGATCTAGCTGGTCTGTCATAATATAATAGAGACAGTAGATCGTGCTGGTCTCTCATAATATAATAGAGACAGTAGATCTAGCTGGTCTGTCATAATATAATAGAGACAGTATATCTATCTGGTCTGTCATAATATAATAGAGACAGTAGAACTAGCTGGTCTGTCATAAATAACAGAGACAGTAGATCTAGCTGGTTTGTTATAATATAATAGAGGCAGTAGATCTAGCTGGTCTCTCATAATACAATAGAGACAGTATATCTAGCTGGTCTGTCATATTATAATAGAGACAGTAGATCTAGCTGGTCTACAATAATATAATAGAGACATTGAGACAGTAGATCCAGCTGGTCTGTCATATTATAATAGAGACAGTAGATCTAGCTGGTCTGTCATAATATAATAGAGACATTAGATCTAGCTGGTCTGTCATAATATAATAGAGACAGTATATCTAGCTGGTCTGTCATATTATAATAGAGACAGTATATCTAGCTGGTCTGTCATAATGTAATAGAGACATGAGATCTAGCTGGTCTATCATAATATAATAGTGACATAGAGACAGTAGATCTAGCTGGTCTGTTATAATATAATAGAGACAGTAGATCTAGCTGGTCTGTCATAATATAATAGAGACAGTAGATCTTGCTGGTCTGTCATAATATAATAGAGACAGTATATCTAGCTGGTCTGTCATATTATAATAGAGACAGTAGATCTAGCTGGTCTGTCATAATATAATAGAGACAGTAGACCTAGCTGGTCTGTCATAATATAATAGAGACAGTAGAACTAGCTGGTCTGTCATAATATCATAGAGACAGTAGATCTTGCTGGTCTCTCATAATATAATAGAGACAGTAGATCTAGCTGGTCTGTAATAATACAATAGAGACAGTATATCTAGCTGGTCTGTCATACTATAAAAGAGACAGTAGATCTAGCTGGTCTGTCATAATATAATAGAGACAGTAGATCTAGCTGGTCTGTCATAATATAATAGAGACAGTAGAACTAGCTGGTCTGTCATAATATAACAGAGACAGTAGATCTAGCTGGTTTCTCATAATTGAATAGAGACAGTAGATCTACCTGGTCTGTCATATTATAATAGAGACACTAGATCTAGCTGGTCTGTCATAATATAATAGAGACAGTAGATCTACCTGGTCTGTCATAATATAATAGAGACAGTAGATCTAGCTGGTCTGTCATAATATAAAGAGACAGTAAATCTAGCTGGTCTGTCATAGTACAATAGAGACAGTAGATCTAGCTGGTCTGTCATAATATAATAGAGACAGTAGATCTAGCTGGTCTGTAATAATATAATAGAATAGAGACAGTAGATCTAGCTGGTCTGTCATAATATAATAGAGACAGTAGATCTAGCTGGTCTGTCATAATATAATAGAGACAGTAGATCTAGCTGGTCTGTCATAATATAATAGAGACATGAGATCTAGCTGGTCTGTCATAATATAATAGAGACAGTAGATCTAGCTGGTCTGTCATAATATAATAGAGACAGTAGATCTAGCTGGTCTGTCATAATATAATAGAGACAGTAGATCTAGCTGGTCTGTCATAATATAATAGAGACAGTAGATCTAGCTGGTCTGTCATAATATAATAGAGACATAGAGACAGTAGATCTAGCTGGTCTGTCATAATATAATAGAGACAGTAGATCTACCTGGTCTGTCATAATATAATAGAGACAGTAGATCTAGCTGGTCTGTCATAATATAATAGAGACAGTAGATCTAGCTGGTCTGTCATAATATAATAGAGACAGTAGATCTACCTGGTCTGTCATAATATAACAGAGACAGTAGATCTAGCTGGTCTGTCATAATATATAATAGAGACAGTAGATCTAGCTGGTCTGTCATAATATAGTAGATACATTGAGACAGTAGATCTAGCTGGTCTGTCATAATATAATAGAGACAGTAGATCTAGCTGGTCTGTCATAATATAATAGAGACAGTAGATCTAGCTGGTCTGTCATAATATAATAGAGACAGTAGATCTAGCTGGTCTGTCATAATATAATAGAGACAGTAGATCTAGCTGGTCTGTCATAATATAATAGAGACAGTAGATCTAGCTGGTCTGTCAAAATATAATAGAGACAGTATATCTAGCTGGTCTGTCATAATATAATAGAGAGAGCAAATCTACCTGGTCTGTCAAAATATAATAGAGACAGTAGATCTAGCTGGTCTATCATAATATAAGAGAGACAGTAGATCTAGCTGCTCTGTCATAATATAATAGAGACAGTAGATCTAGCTGGTCTGTCATAATATAATAGAGACAGTATATCTACCTGGTTTGTCATAATATAATAGAGACAGTAGATCTACCTGGTCTGTCAAAATATAATAGAGACAGTAGATCTAGCTGGTCTGTCACAATATAATAGAGACAGTAGATCTAGCTGGTCTGTCATAATATAATAGAGACAGTAGATCTAGCTGGTCTGTCATAATATAATAGAGACAGTAGATCTAGCTGGTCTGTCATAATATAATAGAGACAGTAGATCTAGCTGGTCTGTCATAATATAATAGAGACAGTAGATCTAGCTGGTCTGTCATAATATAATAGAGACAGTAGATCTAGCTGGTCTGTCATAATATAATAGAGACAGTAGATCTAGCTGGTCTGTCATAATATAATAGAGACAGTAGATCTAGCTGGTCTGTCATAATATAATAGAGACAGTAGATCTAGCTGGTCTGTCATAATATAATAGAGACAGTAGATCTAGCTGGTCTGTCATAATATAATAGAGACAGTAGATCTAGCTGGTCTGTCATAATATAATAGAGACAGTAGATCTAGCTGGTCTGTCATAATATAATAGAGACATAGTAGATCTAGCTGGTCTGTCATAATATAATAGAGACAGTAGATCTAGCTGGTCTGTCATAATATAATAGAGACAGTAGATCTAGCTGGTCTGTCATAATATAATAGAGACAGTAGATCTAGCTGGTCTGTCATAATATAATAGAGACAGTAGATCTAGCTGGTCTGTCATAATATAATAGAGACAGTAGATCTAGCTGGTCTGTCATAATATAATAGAGACAGTAGATCTAGCTGGTCTGTCATAATATAATAGAGACAGTAAATCTACCTGGTCTGTCAAAATATAATAGAGACAGTAGATCTAGCTGGTCTGTCATAATATAATAGAGACAGTAGATCTAGCTGCTCTGTCATAATATAATAGAGACAGTAGATCTAGCTGGTCTGTCATAATATAATAGAGACAGTAGATCTAGCTGGTCTGTCATAATATAATAGTGACATAGAGACAGTAGACCTAGCTGGTCTGTCATAATATAATAGAGACAGTAGATCTAGCTTGTCTGTCATAATATAATAGAGACAGTATATCTACCTGGTCTGTCATAATATAATAGAGACAGTATCTAGAGACATATAGACAGTAGATCTAGCTGGTCTGTCATAATATAATAGAGACAGTAGATCTAGCTGGTCTGTCATAATATAATAGAGACAGTAGATCTAGCTGGTCTGTCATAATATAATAGAGACAGTAGATCTAGCTGGTCTGTCATAATATAATAGAGACAGTAGATCTAGCTGGTCTGTCATAATATAATAGAGACAGTAGATCTAGCTGGTCTGTCATAATATAATAGAGACAGTAGATCTAGCTGGTCTGTCATAATATAATAGAGACAGTAGATCTAGCTGGTCTGTCATAATAGAATAGAGACAGTAGATATAGCTGGTATGTTATAATATAATAGAGACATAGAGACAGTAGATATAGCTGGTCTGTCATAATATAATAGCGACAGTAGATCTAGATGGTCTGTCATAATATAATAGAGACAGAGACAGTATATCTAGTTGGTCTATCATAATATACGAGAGACAGTAGATCTAGCTGGTCTGTCTTATTATAATAGAGACAGTAGATCTAGCTGGTCTGTCATATTATAATAGACACAGTAGATCTACCTGGTCTGTCATAATATAATAGCGAACGTAGATCTAGCTGGTCTGTCATAATATAATAGAGACAGTAGATCTAGCTTGTCTGTCATAATATAATAGAGACAGTAGATCTAGCTGGTCTGTCATAATATAATAGAGACAGTAGATCTAGCTGGTCTGTCATAATATAATAGAGACAGTAGATCTAGCTGGTCTGTCATAATATAATAGAGACATAGAGACAGTAGATCTAGCTGGTCTGTCATAATATAATAGAGACAGTAGATCTAGCTGGTCTGTCATAATATAATAGAGACAGTAGATCTAGCTGGTCTGTCATAATATAATAGAGACAGTAGATCTAGCTGGTCTGTCATAATATAATAGAGACAGTATATCTAGCTGGTCTGTCATAATATAATAGAGACAGTAGATCTACCTGGTCTGTCAAAATATAATAGAGACAGTAGATCTAGCTGGTCTGTCATAATATAATAGAGACAGTAGATCTAGCTGCTCTGTCATAATATAATAGAGAATATAATAGAGACAGTAGATCTAGCTGGTCTGTCATAATATAATAGAGACAGTAAATCTACCTGGTCTGTCATAATATAATAGAGACAGTAGATCTAGCTGGTCTGTCATAATATAATAGAGACAGTAGATCTAGCTGGTCTGTCATAATATAATAGAGACAGATCTAGCTGGTCTGTCATAATATAATAGAGACAGTAGATCTAGCTGGTCTGTCATAATATAATAGAGACAGTAGATAGCTGGTCTGTCATAATATAGCTGGTCTGTCATCTGTCATAATATAATAGAGACAGTAGATCTAGCTGGTCTGTCATAATATAATAGAGACAGTAGATCTAGCTGGTCTGTCATAATATAATAGAGACAGTATATCTAGCTGGTCTGTCATAATATAATAGAGACAGTAGATCTAGCTGGTCTGTCATAATATAGAGACAGTAGAGACATAAGACAGTAGATCTAGCTGGTCTGTCATAATATAATAGAGACAGTAGATCTAGCTGGTCTGTCATAATATAATAGAGACAGTAGATCTAGCTGGTCTGTCATAATATAATAGAGACAGTAGATCTAGCTGGTCTGTCATAATATAATAGAGACAGTAGATCTAGCTGGTCTGTCATAATATAATAGAGACAGTAGATCTAGCTGGTCTGTCATAATATAATAGAGACAGTAGATCTAGCTGGTCTGTCATAATATAATAGAGACAGTAGATCTAGCTGGTCTGTCATAATATAATAGTAGACTAGCTGGTCTGTCATAATATACTAGAGACAGTAGATCTAGCTGGTCTGTCATAATATAATAGAGACAGTAGATCTAGCTGGTCTGTCATAATATAAGAGAGACAGTAGATCTACCTGGTCTGTCATAATATAATAGAGACAGTAGATCTAGCTGGTCTTTCATAATATAGAGACAGTAGATCTAGCTGGTCTGTAATAATATAATAGAAAAGTAGATCAAGCTGGTCTTTCATAATATAATAGACACAGGAGATCTACCTGGTCTGTCAAAATATAATAGAGACAGTAGATCTAGCTGTTCTGTCATAATATAATAGAGACAGTAGGTGTAGCTGTTCTGTCATAATATAATAGAGACAGTATATCTACCTGGTCTATCATAATACAATAGAGACAGTAGATCTAGCTGGTCTGTCATAATATAATAGAGACAGTAGATCTAGCTGGTCTGTCATAATATAATAGAGACAGTAGATCTAGCTGGTCTGTCATAATATAATAGAGACAGTAGATCTAGCTGGTCTGTCATAATATAATAGAGACAGTAGATCTAGCTGGTCTGTCATAATATAATAGAGACAGTAGATCTAGCTGGTCTGTCATAATATAATAGAGACAGTAGATCTAGCTGGTCTGTCATAATATAATAGAGACAGTAGATCTAGCTGGTCTGTCATAATATAATAGAGACAGTAGATCTAGCTGGTCTGTCATAATATAATAGAGACAGTAGATCTAGCTGGTCTGTCATAATATAATAGAGACAGTAGATCTAGCTGGTCTGTCATAATATAATAGAGACAGTAGATCTAGCTGGTCTGTCATAATATAATAGAGACAGTAGATCTAGCTGGTCTGTCATAATATAATAGAGACAGTATATCTAGCTGGTCTGTCATAATATAATAGAGACAGTAGATCTAGCTGGTCTGTCATAATATAATAGAGACAGTAGATCTAGCTGGTCTGTCATAATATAATAGAGACAGTAGATCTAGCTGGTCTGTCATAATATAATAGAGACAGTAGATCTAGCTGGTCTGTCATAATATAATAGAGACAGTAGATCTAGCTGGTCTGTCATAATATAATAGAGACAGTAGATCTAGCTGGTCTGTCATAATATAATAGTGACATAGAGACAGTAGACCTAGCTGGTCTGTCATAATATAATAGAGACAGTAGATCTAGCTTGTCTGTCATAATATAATAGAGATAGTAGATCTAGCTGGTCTGTCATAATATAATAGAGACAGTAGATCTAGCTGGTCTGTCATAATATAACAGAGACAGTAGATCTAGCTGGTCTGTCAAAATATAATAGAGACAGTAGATCTACCTGGTCTGTCAAAATATAATAGAGACAGTAGATCTAGCTGGTCTGTCATAATATAATAGAGACAGTAGATCTAGCTGGTCTGTCATAATATAATAGAGACAGTAGATCTAGCTGGTCTGTCATAATATAATAGTGACATAGAGACAGTAGACCTAGCTGGTCTGTCATAATATAATAGAGACAGTAGATCTAGCTGGTCTGTCATAATATAATAGAGACAGTAGATCTAGCTGGTCTGTCATAATATAATAGAGACAGTAGATCTAGCTGGTCTGTCATAATATAATAGAGACAGTAGATCTAGCTGGTCTGTCATAATATAATAGAGACAGTAGATAATATAATAGAGACAGTAGATCTAGCTGGTCTGTCATAATATAATAGAGACAGTAGATCTAGCTGGTCTGTCATAATATAATAGAGACAGTAGATCTAGCTGGTCTGTCATAATATAATAGAGACAGTAGATCTAGCTGGTCTGTCATAATATAATAGAGACAGTAGATCTAGCTGGTCTGTCATAATATAATAGAGACAGTAGATCTAGCTGGTCTGTCATAATATAATAGAGACAGTAGATCTAGCTGGTCTGTCATAATATAATAGAGACAGTAGATCTAGCTGGTCTGTGGTCTGTCATAATATAATAGAGACAGTAGATCTAGCTGGTCTGTCATAATATAATAGAGACAGTAGATCTAGCTGGTCTGTCATAATATAATAGAGACAGTAGATCTAGCTGGTCTGTCATAATATAATAGAGACAGTAGATCTAGCTGGTCTGTCATAATATAATAGAGACAGTAGATCTAGCTGGTCTGTCATAATATAATAGAGACAGTAGATCTAGCTGGTCTGTCATAATATAATAGAGACAGTAGATCTAGCTGGTCTGTCATAATATAATAGAGACAGTAGATCTAGCTGGTCTGTCATAATATAATAGAGATAAGTAGATCTAGCTGGTCTGTCATAATATAATAGAGACAGTAGATCTAGCTGGTCTGTCATAATATAATAGAGACAGTAGATCTAGCTGGTCTGTCATAATATAATAGAGACAGTAGATCTAGCTGGTCTGTCATAATATAATAGAGACAGTAGATCTAGCTGGTCTGTCATAATATAATAGAGACAGTAGATCTAGCTGGTCTGTCATAATATAATAGAGACAGTAGATCTGGTCTGTCTGTCATAATATAATAGAGACAGTAGATCTAGCTGGTCTGTCAAAATATAATAGAGACAGTAGATCTAGCTGGTCTGTCATAATATAATAGAGACAGTAGATCTAGCTGGTCTGTCATAATATAATAGAGACAGTAGATCTAGCTGGTCTGTCATAATATAATAGAGAAAGTAGATCTAGCTGGTCTGTCATAATATAATAGAGACAGTAGATCTAGCTGGTCTGTCATAATATAATAGAGACAGTAGATCTAGCTGGTCTGTCATAATATAATAGAGACAGTAGATCTAGCTGGTCTGTCATAATATAATAGAGACAGTAGATCTAGCTGGTCTGTCATAATATAATAGAGACAGTAGATCTAGCTGGTCTGTCAAATAGAATAGAGATCTAGCTGGTCTAGCTAGGTCTGTCATAATATAATAGAGATAGTAGATCTAGCTGGTCTGTCATATTATAATAGAGACAGTATATCTACCTGGTCTGTCATAATATAATAGAGACAGTAGATCTAGCTGGTCTGTCATAATATAATAGAGAAAATAGATCTAGCTGGTCTGTCATATTAGTAATATAATATAATAGAGACAGTAGATCTAGCTGGTCTGTCATAATATAATAGAGACAGTAGATCTAGCTGGTCTGTCATAATATAATAGAGACAGTAGATCTAGCTGGTCTGTCATAATATAATAGAGACAGTAGATCTAGCTGGTCTGTCATAATATAATAGAGACAGTAGATCTAGCTGGTCTGTCATAATATAATAGAGACAGTAGATCTAGCTGGTCTGTCATAATATAATAGACATAGTAGATCTAGCTGATCTGTCATAATATAATACAGACAGTAGATCTAGTTGGTCTGTCATAATATAATAGAGACAATAGATCTACCTGGTCTGTCATAATATAATAGAGATAGTAGATCTAGCTGATCTGTCATAATATAATACAGACAGTAGATCTAGCTGGTCTGTCAAATAGAATAGAGACAGTAGATCTAGCTGGTCTGTCATAATATAATAGAGACAGTAGATCTAGCTGGTCTGTCATAATATAATAGAGACAGTAGATCTAGCTGGTCTGTCATAATATAATAGAGACAGTATATCTAGCTGGTCTGTCATAATATAATAGAGACAGTAGATCTAGCTGGTCTGTCATAATATAATAGAGACAGTAAATCTAGCTGGTCTGTCATAATATAATAGAGACAGTAGATCTAGCTGGTCTGTCATAATATAATAGAGACAGTAGATCTAGCTGGTCTGTCATAATATAATAGAGACAGTAGATCTAGCTGGTCTGTCATAATATAATAGAGACAGTAGATCTAGCTGGTCTGTCATAATATAATAGAGATAATATAATAGAGACAGTAGATCTAGCTGGTCTGTCATAATATAATAGAGAATAGAGACAGTAGATCTAGCTGGTCTGTCATAATATAATAGAGACAGTAGATCTAGCTGGTCTGTCATAATATAATAGAGACAGTAGATCTAGCTGGTCTGTCATAATATAATAGAGACAGTAGATCTAGCTGGTCTGTCATAATATAATAGAGACAGTAGATCTAGCTGGTCTGTCATAATATAATAGAGACAGTAGATCTAGCTGGTCTGTCATAATATAATAGAGACAGTAGATCTAGCTGGTCTGTCATAATATAATAGAGACAGTAGATCTAGCTGGTCTGTCATAATATAATAGAGACAGTAGATCTAGCTGGTCTGTCATAATATAATAGAGACAGTAGATCTAGCTGGTCTGTCATAATATAATAGAGACAGTAGATCTAGCTGGTCTGTCATAATATAATAGAGACAGTAGATCTAGCTGGTCTGTCATAATATAATAGAGACAGTAGATCTAGCTGGTCTGTCATAATATAATAGAGACAGTAGATCTAGCTGGTCTGTCATAATATAATAGAGACAGTAGATCTAGCTGGTCTGTCATAATATAATAGAGACAGTAGATCTAGCTGGTCTGTCATAATATAATAGAGACAGTAGATCTAGCTGGTCTGTCATAATATAATAGAGACAGTAGATCTAGCTGGTCTGTCATAATATAATAGAGACAGTAGATCTAGCTGGTCTGTCATAATATAATAGAGACAGTAGATCTAGCTGGTCTGTCATAATATAATAGAGACAGTAGATCTAGCTGGTCTGTCATAATATAATAGAGATAATATAATAGACAGTAGATCTAGCTGGTCTGTCATAATATAATAGAGACAGTAGATCTAGCTGGTCTGTCATAATATAATAGAGACAGTAGATCTAGCTGGTCTGTCATAATATAATAGAGACAGTAGATCTACTGGTCTGTCATAATATAATAGAGACAGTAGATCTAGCTGGTCTGTCATAATATAATAGAGACATAGATCTAGCTGGTCTGTCATAATATAATAGAGAATAGTAGACTAGTGGTCTGTCATAATATAATAGAGACAGTAGATCTAGCTGGTCTGTCATAATATAATAGAGACAGTAGATCTAGCTGGTCTGTCAAATAGAATAGAGACAGTAGATCTAGCTGGTCTGTCATAATATAATAGAGACAGTAGATCTAGCTGGTCTGTCATAATATAATAGAGACAGTAGATCTAGCTGGTCTGTCATAATATAATAGAGACAGTAGATCTAGCTGGTCTGTCATAATATAATAGAGACAGTAGATCTAGCTGGTCTGTCATAATATAATAGAGACAGTAGATCTAGCTGGTCTGTCATAATATAATAGAGACAGTAGATCTAGCTGGTCTGTCATAATATAATAGAGACAGTAGATCTAGCTGGTCTGTCATAATATAATAGAGACAGTAGATCTAGCTGGTCTGTCATAATAGAATAATATAATAGAGACAGTAGATCTAGCTGGTCTGTCATAATATAATAGAGACAGTAGATCTAGCTGGTCTGTCATAATATAATAGAGACAGTAGATCTAGCTGGTCTGTCATAATATAATAGAGAGAGTAGATCTAGCTGGTCTGTCATAATATAATAGAGACAGTAGGTCTCTAGAGACAGGTCTGTCATAATATAATAGAGAGTAGATCTAGCTGGTCTGTCATAATATAATAGAGACAGTCTCTAGCTGGTCTGTCAATAATATAATAGAGACAGTAGATCTAGCTGGTCTGTCAAATATAATAGAGACAGTAGATCTAGCTGGTCTGTCATAATATAATAGAGACAGTAGATCTAGCTGGTCTGTCATAATATAATAGAGACAGTAGATCTAGCTGGTCTGTCATAATATAATAGAGACAGTAGATCTAGCTGGTCTGTCATAATATAATAGAGACAGTAGATCTAGCTGGTCTGTCATAATATAATAGAGACAGTAGATCTAGCTGGTCTGTCATAATATAATAGAGACAGTAGATCTAGCTGGTCTGTCATAATATAATAGAGACAGTAGATCTAGCTGGTCTGTCATAATATAATAGAGACAGTAGATCTAGCTGGTCTGTCATAATATAATAGAGACAGTAGATCTAGCTGGTCTGTCATAATATAATAGAGACAGTAGATCTAGCTGGTCTGTCATAATATAATAGTCACAGTAGATCTAGCTGGTCTGGTCATAATATAATAGAGACAGTAGATCTAGCTGGTCTGTCATAATATAATAGAGACAGTAGATCTAGCTGGTCTGTCATAATATAATAGAGACAGTAGATCTAGCTGGTCTGTCATAATATAATAGAGACAGTAGATCTAGCTGGTCTGTCATAATATAATAGAGACAGTAGATCTAGCTGGTCTGTCATAATATAATAGAGACAGTAGATCTAGCTGGTCTGTCATAATATAATAGAGACAGTAGATCTAGCTGGTCTGTCATAATATAATAGAGACAGTAGATCTAGCTGGTCTGTCATAATATAATAGAGACAGTAGATCTAGCTGGTCTGTCATAATATAATAGAGACAGTAGATCTAGCTGGTCTGTCATAATATAATAGAGACAGTAGATCTAGCTGGTCTGTCATAATATAATAGAGACAGTAGATCTAGCTGGTCTGTCATAATATAATAGAGACAGTAGATCTAGCTGGTCTGTCATAATATAATAGAGACAGTAGATCTAGCTGGTCTGTCATAATATAATAGAGACAGTAGATCTAGCTGGTCTGTCATAATATAATAGAGACAGTAGATCTATCTAGCTGGTCTGTCATAATATAATAGAATAGAGACAGTAGATCTAGCTGGTCTGTCATAATATAATAGAGACAGTAGATCTAGCTGGTCTGTCATAATATAATAGAGACAGTAGATCTAGCTGGTCTGTCATAATATAATAGAGACAGTAGATCTAGCTGGTCTGTCATAATATAATAGAGACAGTAGATCTAGCTGGTCTGTCATAATATAATAGAGACAGTAGATCTAGCTGGTCTGTCATAATATAATAGAGACAGTAGATCTAGCTGGTCTGTCATAATATAATAGAGACAGTAGATCTAGCTGGTCTGTCATAATATAATAGAGACAGTAGATCTAGCTGGTCTGTCATAATATAATAGAGACAGTAGATCTAGCTGGTCTGTCATAATATAATAGAGACAGTAGATCTAGCTGGTCTGTCATAATATAATAGAGACAGTAGATCTAGCTGGTCTGTCATAATATAATAGAGACAGTAGATCTAGCTGGTCTGTCATAATATAATAGAGACAGTAGATCTAGCTGGTCTGTCATAATATAATAGAGACAGTAGATCTAGCTGGTCTGTCATAATATAATAGAGACAGTAGATCTAGCTGGTCTGTCATAATATAATAGAGACAGTAGATCTAGCTGGTCTGTCATAATATAATAGAGACAGTAGATCTAGCTGGTCTGTCATAATATAATAGAGACAGTAGATCTAGCTGGTCTGTCATAATATAATAGAGACAGTAGATCTAGCTGGTCTGTCATAATATAATAGAGACAGTAGATCTAGCTGGTCTGTCATAATATAATAGAGACAGTAGATCTAGCTGGTCTGTCATAATATAATAGAGACAGTAGATCTAGCTGGTCTGTCATAATATAATAGAGACAGTAGGATCTAGCTGGTCTGTCATAATATAATAGAGACAGTAGATCTAGCTGGTCTGTCATAATATAATAGAGACAGTAGATCTAGCTGGTCTGTCATAATATAATAGAGACAGTAGATCTAGCTGGTCTATCAAACAGTAGATAGCTGGTCTGTCAAATAGAGACAGTAGATCTAGCTGGTCTGTCATAATATAATAGAGACAGTAGATCTAGCTGGTCTGTCATAATATAATAGAGACAGTAGATCTAGCTGGTCTGTCATAATATAATAGAGACAGTAGATCTAGCTGGTCTGTCATAATATAATAGAGACAGTAGATCTAGGTCTGTCATAATATAATAGAGACAGTAGATCTAGTGGTCTGTCATATATAATAGAGACATAATATAATAGAGACAGTAGATCTAGCTGGTCTGTCATAATATAATAGAGACAGTAGATCTAGCTGGTCTGTCATAATATAATAGAGACAGTAGATCTAGCTGGTCTGTCATAATATAATAGAGACAGTAGATCTAGCTGGTCTGTCATAATATAATAGAGACAGTAGATCTAGCTGGTCTGTCATAATATAATAGAGACAGTAGATCTAGCTGGTCTGTCATAATATAATCTGTCAGAATATAATAGAGACAGTAGATCTAGCTGGTCTGTCATATATAATAGAGACAGTAGATCTACCTGGTCTGTCATAATATAATAGAGACAGTAGATCTAGCTGGTCTGTCAATATAATAGAGACAGTAGATCTAGCTGGTCTGTCATAATATAATAGAGACAGTAGATCTAGCTGGTCTGTCATAATATAATAGAGACAGTAGATCTGGTCTGTCATAATATAATAGAGACAGTAGATCTAGCTGGTCTGTCATAATATAATAGAGACAGTAGATCTAGCTGGTCTGTCATAATATAATAGAGACAGTAGATCTAGCTGGTCTGTCATAATATAATAGAGACAGTAGATCTAGCTGGTCTGTCATAATATAATAGAGACAGTAGATCTAGCTGGTCTGTCATAATATAATAGAGACAGTAGATCTAGCTGGTCAGTCATAATATAATAGAGACAGTAGATCTAGCTGGTCTGTCATAATATAATAGAGACAGTAGATCTAGCTGGTCTGTCATAATATAATAGAGACAGTAGATCTAGCTGGTCTGTCATAATATAATAGAGACAGTAGATCTACCTGGTCTGTCATAATATAATAGAGACAGTAGATCTAGCTGGTCTGTCATAATATAATAGAGACAGTAGATCTAGCTGGTCTGTCATAATATAATAGAGACAGTAAATCTAGCTGGTCTGTCATAGTACAATAGAGACTTAGATCTAGCTGGTCTGTCATAATATAATAGAGACAGTATATCTAGCTGGTCTGTCATAATATAATAGAGACAGTAGATCTAGCTGGTCTGTCATAATATAATAGAGACAGTAGATCTAGCTGGTCTGTCATAATATAATAGAGACAGTAGATCTAGCTGGTCTGTCATAATATAATAGAGACAGTAGATCTAGCTGGTCTGTCATAATATAATAGAGACAGTAGATCTAGCTGGTCTGTCATAATATAATAGAGACAGTAGATCTAGCTGGTCTGTCATAATATAATAGAGATAATATAATAGAGTAGATCTAGCTGGTCTGTCATAATATAATAGAGACAGTAGATCTAGCTGGTCTGTCATAATATAATAGAGACAGTAGATCTAGCTGGTCTGTCATAGATATAGCTGGTCTGTCAGAGACAATAGAGAGTAGATCTAGCTGGTCTGTCATAATATAATAGAGACAGTAGATCTAGCTGGTCTGTCATAATATAATAGAGACAGTAGATCTAGCTGGTCTGTCATAATATAATAGAGACAGTAGATCTAGCTGGTCTGTCATAATATAATAGAGACAGTAGATCTAGCTGGTCTGTCATAATATAATAGAGACAGTAGATCTAGCTGGTCTGTCATAATATAATAGAGACAGTAGATCTAGGTCTGTCATAATATAATAGTCTGTCTGTCATAATATAATAGAGAGACAGTAGATCTAGCTGGTCTGTCATAATATAATAGAGACAGTAGATCTAGCTGGTCTGTCATAATATAATAGAGACAGTAGATCTAGCTGGTCTGTCATAATATAATAGAGACAGTAGATCTAGCTGGTCTGTCATAATATAATAGAGACAGTAGATCTAGCTGGTCTGTCATAATATAATAGAGACAGTAGATCTAGCTGGTCTGTCATAATATAATAGAGACAGTAGATCTAGCTGGTCTGTCATAATATAATAGAGACAGTAGATCTAGCTGGTCTGTCATAATATAATAGAGACAGTAGATCTAGCTGGTCTGTCATAATATAATAGAGACAGTAGATCTAGCTGGTCTGTCATAATATAATAGAGACAGTAGATCTAGCTGGTCTGTCATAATATAATAGAGACAGTAGATCTAGCTGGTCTGTCATAATATAATAGAGACAGTAGATCTAGCTGGTCTGTCATAATATAATAGAGACAGTAGATCTAGCTGGTCTGTCATAATATAATAGAGACAGTAGATAATATAAGCTGAGACAGTAGATCTGGTCTGTCATAATATAATAGAGACAGTAGATCTAGCTGGTCTGTCATAATATAATAGAGACAGTAGATCTAGCTGGTCTGTCATAATATAATAGAGACAGTAGATCTAGCTGGTCTGTCATAATATAATAGAGACAGTCTAGCTGGTCTGTCATAATATAATAGAGACAGTAGATCTAGCTGGTCTGTCATAATATAATAGAGACATAGAGACAGTAGATCTAGCTGGTCTGTCATAATATAATAGAGACAGTAGATCTAGCTGGTCTGTCATAATATAATAGAGACAGTAGATCTAGCTGGTCTGTCATAATATAATAGAGACAGTAGATCTAGCTGGTCTGTCATAATATAATAGAGACAGTAGATCTAGCTGGTCTGTCATAATATAATAGAGACAGTAGATCTAGCTGGTCTGTCATAATATAATAGAGACAGTAGATCTAGCTGGTCTGTCATAATATAATAGAGACAGTAGATCTAGCTGGTCTGTCATAATATAATAGAGACATAGAGACAGTAGATCTAGCTGGTCTGTCATAATATAATAGAGACAGTAGATCTAGCTGGTCTGTCATAATATAATAGAGACAGTAGATCTAGCTGGTCTGTCATAATATAATAGAGACAGTAGATCTAGCTGGTCTGTCATAATATAATAGAGACAGTAGATCTAGCTGGTCTGTCATAATATAATAGAGACAGTAGATCTAGCTGGTCTGTCATAATATAATAGAGACAGTAGATCTAGCTGTCATAATATAATAGAGACAGTAGATCTAGCTGGCTGGTCTCTGTCATAATATAATAGAGACAGTAGATCTAGCTGGTCTGTCATAATATAATAGAGACAGTAGATCTAGCTGGTCTGTCATAATATAATAGAGACAGTAGATCTAGCTGGTCTGTCATAATATAATAGAGACAGTAGATCTAGCTGGTCTGTCATAATATAATAGAGACAGTAGATCTAGCTGGTCTGTCATAATATAATAGAGACAGTAGATCTAGCTGGTCTGTCATAATATAATAGAGAGTAGATCTAGCTGGTCTGTCATAATATAATAGAGACAGTAGATCTAGCTGGTCTGTCATAATATAATAGAGACAGTAGATCTAGCTGGTCTGTCATAATATAATAGAGACAGTAGATCTAGCTGGTCTGTCATAATATAATAGAGACAGTAGATCTAGCTGGTCTGTCATAATATAATAGAGACAGTAGATCTAGCTGGTCTGTCATAATATAATAGAGACAGTAGATCTAGCTGGTCTGTCATAATATAATAGAGACAGTAGATCTAGCTGGTCTGTCATAATATAATAGAGACAGTAGATCTAGCTGGTCTGGTCTGTCATAATATAATAGAGACAGTAGATCTAGCTGGTCTGTCATAATATAATAGAGACAGTAGATCTAGCTGGTCTGTCATAATATAATAGAGACAGTAGATCTAGCTGGTCTGTCATAATATAATAGAGACAGTAGATCTAGCTGGTCTGTCATAATATAATAGAGACAGTAGATCTAGCTGGTCTGTCATAATATAATAGAGACAGTAGATCTAGCTGGTCTGTCATAATATAATAGAGACAGTAGATCTAGCTGGTCTGTCATAATATAATAGAGACAGTAGATCTAGCTGGTCTGTCATAATATAATAGAGACAGTAGATCTAGGTCTGTCATAATATAATAGAGACAGAGACAGATCTAGCTGGTCTGTCATAATATAATAGAGACAGTAGATCTAGCTGGTCTGTCATAATATAATAGAGACAGTAGATCTAGCTGGTCTGTCATAATAGAACAGAGACAGTAGATCTAGCTGGTCTGTCATAATATAATAGAGACAGTAGATCAGCTGGTCTGTCATAATATAATAGAGACAGTAGATCTAGCTGGTCTGTCATAATATAATAGAGACAGTAGATCTAGCTGGTCTGTCATATTATAATAGAGACAGTAGATCTAGCTGGTCTGTCATAATATAATAGAGACAGTAGATCTACTGGTCTGTATATCTAGAGACAGTATATCTAGCTGGTCTGTCATAATATAATAGAGACAGTAGATCTAGCTGGTCTGTCATAATATAATAGAGACAGTAGATCTAGGTCTGGTCTGGTCATAATATAATAGAGACAGTAGATCTAGCTGGTCTGTCATAATATAATAGAGACAGTAGATCTAGCTGGTCTGTCATAATATAATATAGAGTCTGTCAGTAGATCTAGCTGGTCTGTCATAATATAATAGAGACAGTAGATCTAGCTGGTCTGTCATAATATAATAGAGACAGTAGATCTAGCTGGTCTGTCATAATATAATAGAGACAGTAGATCTAGATCTAGCTGGTCTGTCATAATATAATAGAGACAGTAGATCTAGCTGGTCTGTCATAATATAATAGAGACAGTAGATCTAGCTGGTCTGTCATAATATAATAGAGACAGTAGATCTAGCTGGTCTGTCATAATATAATAGAGACAGTAGATCTAGCTGGTCTGTCATAATATAATAGAGACAGTAGATCTAGCTGGTCTGTCATAATATAATAGAGACAGTAGATCTAGCTGGTCTGTCATAATATAATAGAGACAGTAGATCTAGCTGGTCTGTCATAATATAATAGAGACAGTAGATCTAGCTGGTCTGTCATAATATAATAGAGACAGTAGATCTAGCTGGTCTGTCATAATATAATAGAGACAGTAGATCTAGCTGGTCTGTCATAATATAATAGAGACAGTAGATCTAGCTGGTCTGTCATAATATAATAGAGACAGTAGATCTAGCTGGTCTGTCATAATATAATAGAGACAGTAGATCTAGCTGGTCTGTCATAATATAATAGAGACAGTAGATCTAGCTGGTCTGTCATAATATAATAGAGACAGTAGATCTAGCTGGTCTGTCATAATATAATAGAGACAGTAGATCTAGCTGGTCTGTCATAATATAATAGAGACAGTAGATCTAGCTGGTCTGTCATAATATAATAGAGACAGTAGATCTAGCTGGTCTGTCATAATATAATAGAGACAGTAGATCTAGCTGGTCTGTCATAATATAATAGAGACAGTAGATCTAGCTGGTCTGTCATAATATAATAGAGACAGTAGATCTAGCTGGTCTGTCATAATATAATAGAGACAGTAGATCTAGCTGGTCTGTCATAATATAATAGAGACAGTAGATCTAGCTCTAGCTCTGTCATAATATAATAGAGACAGTAGATCTAGCTGGTCTGTCATAATATAATAGAGACAGTAGATCTAGCTGGTCTGTCATAATATAATAGAGACAGTAGATCTAGCTGGTCTGTCATAATATAATAGAGACAGTAGATCTAGCTGGTCTGTCATAATATAATAGAGACAGTAGATCTAGCTGGTCTGTCATAATATAATAGAGACAGTAGATCTAGCTGGTCTGCTTAATATAATATAATAGAGACAGTAGATCTAGCTGGTCTGTCATAATATAATAGAGACAGTAGATCTAGCTGGTCTGTCATAATATAATAGAGACAGTAGATCTAGCTGGTCTGTCATAATATAATAGAGATAGAGACAGTAGATCTAGCTGGTCTGTCATAATATAATAGAGACAGTAGATCTAGCTGGTCTGTCATAATATAATAGAGACAGTAGATCTAGCTGGTCTGTCATAATATAATAGAGACAGTAGATCTAGCTGGTCTGTCATAATATAATAGAGACAGTAGATCTAGCTGGTCTGTCATAATATAATAGAGACAGTAGATCTAGCTGGTCTGTCATAATATAATAGAGACAGTAGATCTAGCTGGTCTGTCATAATATAATAGAGACAGTAGATCTAGCTGGTCTGTCATAATATAATAGAGACAGTAGATCTAGCTGGTCTGTCATAATATAATAGAGACAGTAGATCTAGCTGGTCTGTCATAATATATAAAGAGACAGTAGATCTAGGTCTGTCATAATATAATAGAGACAGTAGATCTAGCTGGTCTGTCATAATATAATAGAGACAGTAGATCTAGCTAGTCTGTCATATTATAATAGAGACAGTAGATCTAACTGGTCTGTCATAATATAATAGACAGTAGATCTAGCTGGTCTGTCATATTATAATAGAGAGAGTAGATCTAGCTGGTCTGTCATAATAAGATAGAGACAGTAGATCTAGCTGGTTTGTCATATTACAGAGACAGTAGATCTAGCTGGTCTGTCATAATAGAATAGACAGTAGATCTAGCTGGTTTGTCATAATATAATAGAGACAGTAAATATAGCTGGTCTGTCATAATAGAATAGAGACGGTAGATCTAGCTGGTCTGTCATAATATAATAGAGACAGTAAATATAGCTGGTCTGTCATAATAGAATAGAGACAGTAGATCTAGCTGGTCTGTCATAATATAATAGAGACAGGTCTGTCATATATAATAGAGACAGTAGATCTAGTCATCTGTCATAATATAATAGAGACAGTAGATCTAGGGTCTGTCATAATATAATAGAGACAGTAGATCTAGCTGGTCTGTCATAATATAATAGAGACAGTAGATCTAGCTGGTCTGTCATAATATAATAGAGACAGTAGATCTAGCTGGTCTGTCATAATATAATAGAGACAGTAGATCTAGCTGGTCTGTCATAATATAATAGAGACAGTAGATCTAGCTGGTCTGTCATAATATAATAGAGACAGTAGATCTAGCTGGTCTGTCATAATATAATAGAGACAGTAGATCTAGCTGGTCTGTCATAATATAATAGAGACAGTAGATCTAGCTGGTCTGTCATAATATAATAGAGACAGTAGATCTAGCTGGTCTGTCATAATATAATAGAGACAGTAGATCTAGCTGGGTCTGTCATAATATAATAGAGACAGTAGATCTAGCTGGTCTGTCATAATATAATAGAGACAGTAGATCTAGCTGGTCTGTCATAATATAATAGAGACAGTAGATCTAGCTGGTCTGTCATAATATAATAGAGACAGTAGAGACAGTAGATCTAGCTAGCTGGTCTGTCATAATATAATAGAGACAGTAGATCTAGCTGGTCTGTCATAATATAATAGAGACAGTAGATCTAGCTGGTCTGTCATAATATAATAGAGACAGTAGATCTACTGGTCTGGTCTGTGGTCTGTCATAATATAATAGAGACAGTAGATCTAGCTGGTCTGTCATAATATAATAGAGACAGTAGATCTAGCTGGTCTGTCATAATATAATAGAGACAGTAGATCTAGCTGGTCTGTCATAATATAATAGAGACAGTAGATCTAGCTGGTCTGTCATAATATAATAGAGACAGTAGATCTAGCTGGTCTGTCATAATATAATAGAGACAGTAGATCTAGCTGGTCTGTCATAATATAATAGAGACAGTAGATCTAGCTGGTCTGTCATAATATAATAGAGACAGTAGATCTAGCTGGTCTGTCATAATATAATAGAGACAGTAGATCTAGCTGGTCTGTCATAATATAATAGAGACAGTAGATCTAGCTGGTCTGTCATAATATAATAGAGACAGTAGATCTAGCTGGTCTGTCATAATATAATAGAGACAGTAGATCTAGCTGGTCTGTCATAATATAATAGAGACAGTAGATCTAGCTGGTCTGTCATAATATAATAGAGACAGTAGATCTAGCTCTGTCAGCTGGCTGGTCTGTCATAATATAATAGAGACAGTAGTCTAGCTGGTCTGTCATATAATAGAGACAGTAGATCTAGCTGGTCTGTCATAATATAATAGAGACAGTAGATCTAGCTGGTCTGTCATAATATAATAGAGACAGTAGATCTAGCTGGTCTGTCATAATATAATAGAGACAGTAGATCTAGCTGGTCTGTCATAATATAATAGAGACAGTAGATCTAGCTGGTCTGTCATAATATAATAGAGACAGTAGATCTAGCTGGTCTGTCATAATATAATAGAGACAGTAGATCTAGCTGGTCTGTCATAATATAATAGAGACAGTAGATCTAGCTGGTCTGTCATAATATAATAGAGATAGTAGATCTAGATCTAGCTGGTCTGTCATAATATAATAGAGACAGTAGATCTAGCTGGTCTGTCATAATATAATAGAGACAGTAGATCTAGCTGGTCTGTCATAATATAATAGAGACAGAGACAGTAGATCTAGCTGGTCTGTCATAATATAATAGAGACAGTAGATCTAGCTGGTCTGTCATAATATAATAGAGACAGTAGACAGTAGATCTAGCTGGTCTGTCATAATATAATAGAGACAGTAGATCTAGCTGGTCTGTCATAATATAATAGAGACAGTAGATCTAGCTGGTCTGTCATAATATAATAGAGACAGTAGATCTAGCTGGTCTGTCATAATATAATAGAGACAGTAGATCTAGCTGGTCTGTCATAATATAATAGAGATAGAGATCTAGATCTAGCTGGTCTGTCATAATATAATAGAGACAGTAGATCTAGCTGGTCTGTCATAATATAATAGAGACAGTAGATCTAGCTGGTCTGTCATAATATAATAGAGACAGTAGATCTAGCTGGTCTGTCATAATATAATAGAGACAGTAGATCTAGATCTGGTCTGTCATAATATAATAGAGACAGTAGATCTAGCTGGTCTGTCATAATATAAGAGAGACAGTAGATCTAGCTGGTCTGTCAAATTAGAATAGAGACAGTAGATCTAGCTGGTCTGTCATAATATAATAGAGACAGTAGATCTAGCTGGTCTGTCATAATATAATAGAGACAGTAGATCTAGCTGGTCTGTCATAATATAATAGAGAGAAGTAGATCTAGCTGGTCTGTCATAATATAATAGAGACAGTAGATCTAACTGGTCTGTAATAATACAATAGAGACAGTAGATCTAGCTGGTCTGTCATAATATAATAGAGACAGTAGATCTAGCTGGTCTGTCATAATATAATAGAGACAGTAGATCTAGCTGGTCTGTCATAATATAATAGAGACAGTAGATCTAGCTGGTCTGTCATAATATAATAGAGACAGTAGATCTAGCTGGTCTGTCATAATATAATAGAGACAGTAGATCTAGCTGGTCTGTCATAATACAATAGAGACAGTAGATCTAGCTGGTCTGTCATAATACAATAGAGACAGTAGATCTAGCTGGTCTGTCATAATATAATAGAGACAGAGACAGTAGATCTACCTGGTCTGTCATAATATAATAGAGACAGTAGATCTAGCTGGTCTGTCATAATGTAATAGAGACAGTAGATCTAGCTGGTCTGTCATAATATAATAGAGACAGTATATCTAGCTGGTCTGTCATAATATAATAGAGACAGTATATCTAGCTGGTCTGTCATAATATAATAGAGACAGTAGATCTAGCTGGTCTGTCATAATATAATAGAGACAGTAGATCTAGCTGGTCTGTCATAATATAATAGAGATCAGTAGATCTAGCTGGTCTGTCATAATATAATAGAGACAGTAGAGACAGTAGATCTAGCTGGTCTGTCATAATATAATAGAGACAGTAGATCTAGCTGGTCTGTCATAATATAATAGAGACAGTAGATCTAGCTGGTCTGTCATAATATAATAGAGACAGTAGATCTAGCTGGTCTGTCATAATATAATAGAGACAGTAGATCTAGCTGGTCTGTCATAATATAATAGAGACAGTAGATCTAGCTGGTCTGTCATAATATAATAGAGACAGTAGATCTAGCTGGTCTGTCATAATATATATTAGAGACAGTAGATCTAGCTGGTCTGTCATAATATAATAGAGACAGTAGATATAGCTGGTCTGTCATAATATAATAGAGACAGTAGATCTAGCTGGTCTGTCATAATATAATAGAGACAGTAGATCTAGCTGGTCTGTCATAATATAATAGAGACAGTAGATCTAGCTGGTCTGTCATAATATAATAGAGACAGTAGATCTAGTAGATCTGGTCTGTCATAATATAATAGAGACAGTAGATCTAGCTGGTCTGTCATAATATAATAGAGACAGTAGATCTAGCTGGTCTGTCATAATATAATAGAGACAGTAGATCTAGCTGGTCTGTCATAATATAATAGAGACAGTATATCTAGCTGGTCTGTCATAATATAATAGAGAAAGTAGATCTACCTGGTCTGTCATAATATAATAGAGACAGTATATCTACCTGGTCTGTCATAATATAATAGAGACATTGGATCTAGCTGGTCTGTCATAATATAACAGACACAGTAGATCTAGCTGGTCTGTCAAATTAGAATAGAGACAGTAGATCTAGCTGGTCTGTCATAATATAATAGAGACAGTAGATCTAGCTGGTCTGTCATAGTACAATAGAGACAGTAGATCTATCTGGTCTGTCATAATATAATAGAGACAGTATATCTAGCTGGTCTGTCATAATATAATAGAGACAGTAGATCTAGCTGGTCTGTCATAATATAATAGAGACAGTAAATCTAGCTGGTCTGTCATAGTACAATAGAGACTTAGATCTAGCTGGTCTGTCATAATATAATAGAGACAGTAGATCTAGCTGGTCTGTCATAATATAATAGAGACAGTAGATCTAGCTGGTCTGTCAAATTAGAATAGAGATAGTAGATCTAGCTGGTCTGTCAAATTAGAATAGAGACGGTAGATCTAGCTGGCCTGTCATAATA